>NW_027455304.1:0-39724 GCF_040206685.1 Ascaphus truei
AGACTCCCCCCCCAACACAGACTCCCCCCCCAACACAGACTCCCCCCACCCCCGACACAGACTCCCTTCCCCCCGACACAGACTCCCTTCCCCCCCGACACAGACTCTCCCCCCCGACACAGACTCCCCCCCCCCGTCACAGACTCCCCCCCCCCCGACACAGACTCCCCCCCCCCGACACAGACTCCCTTCCCCCCCGACACAGACTCTCCCCCCGACACAGACTCCCCCCCCGACACAGACTCCCCCCCCGACACAGACTCCCCCCCCGACACAGACTCCCCCCCCGACACAGACTCCCCCCCCGACACAGACTCCCCCCCCCCCCGACACAGACTCCCCCCCCCCGACACAGACTCCCCCCCCGACACAGACTCCCCCCACCCCCAACACAGACTCCCTTCCCCCCCGACACAGAATCCCTCCCCCCCGACACAGACTCCCTTCCCCCCGACACAGACTCTCCCCCCGACACAGACTCCCCCCCCCGTCACAGACTCCCCCCCGACACAGACTCCCCCCCCGACACAGACTCCCCCCCCGACACAGACTCCCCCCCCCGACACAGACTCCCCCCCGACACAGACTCCCCCCCCGACACAGACTCCCCCCCGACACAGACTCCCTTCCCCCCCGACACAGACTCCCTTCCACCCCGACACAGACTCCCTTCCACCCCGACACAGACTCTCCCCCCCCGACACAGACTCTCCCCCCCGACACAGACTCCCCCCCCCGACACAGACTCCCCCCCCCGACACAGACTCCCCCCCGACACAGACTCCCCCCCCGACACAGACTCCCCCCCCCGACACAGACTCCCCCCCGACACAGACTCCCCCCCCCCCGACACAGACTCCCCCCACCCCCGACACAGACTCCCTTCCACCCCGACACAGACTCCCTTCCACCCCGACACAGACTCTCCCCCCCCGACACAGACTCCCCCCCCCGACACAGACTCCCCCCCCCCGACACAGACTCCCTTCCCCCCCGACACAGACTCCCTTCCCCCCCGACACAGACTCCCTTCCCCCCGACACAGACTCTCCCTCCCCCGACACAGACTCTCCCCCCCCCGACACAGACTCCCCCCCCGACACAGACTCCCCCCGACACAGACTCCCCCCCCCCCGACACAGACTCCCCCCCGACACAGACTCCCCCCCCGACACAGACTCCCCCCCCGACACAGACTCCCCCCCGACACAGACTCCCCCCCCCGACACAGACTCCCCCCCCGACACAGACTCCCCCCCATGACACAGACTCCCCCCCCATGACACAGACTCCCCCCCCGACACAGACTCCCCCCCCCCGACACAGACTCCCCCCACCCCCGACACAGACTCCCCCCCCGACACAGACTCCCTTCCACCCCGACACAGACTCCCCCCCCCGACACAGACTCCCTTCCCCCCCGACACAGACTCCCTTCCACCCCGACACAGACTCTCCCCCCCCGACACAGACTCCCCCCCCGACACAGACTCCCCCCCCCAACACAGACTCCCCCCCGACACAGACTCCCTTCCCCCCGACACAGACTCCCTACCCCCCCGACACAGACTCTCCCTCCCCCGACACAGACTCTCCCTCCCCCGACACAGACTCTCCCACCCCCGACACAGACTCCCCCCCCGACACAGACTCCCCCC
Source organism: Ascaphus truei (assembly GCF_040206685.1). NCBI lineage: Eukaryota > Metazoa > Chordata > Amphibia > Anura > Ascaphidae > Ascaphus > Ascaphus truei. The sequence continues at coordinate 1,659 of NW_027455304.1, forward strand.
CCCGACACAGACTCCCTTCCCCCCCGACACAGACTCCCTTCCCCCCCGACACAGACTCCCTTCCCCCCCGACACAGACTCTCCCTCCCCCGACACAGACTCTCCCACCCCCGACACAGACTCCCCTCCCCCCCGACACAGACTCCCTTCCCCCCGACACACTCTCCCCCCGACACAGACTCTCCCCCCGACACAGACTCTCCCCCCCCGACACAGACTCTCCCCCCCCGACACAGACTCCCCCCCCCGACACAGACTCCCCCCCGACACAGACTCCCCCCCGACACAGACTCCCCCCCGACACAGACTCCCCCCCGACACAGACTCCCCCCCGACACAGACTCCCCCCCGACACAGACTCCCCCCGACACAGACTCCCCCCCGACACAGACTCCCCCCCGACACAGACTCCCCCCGACACAGACTCCCCCCCCGACACAGACTCCCCCCCGACACAGACTCCCCCCCGCGACACAGACTCCCCCCCCGACACAGACTCCCCCACCCCCGACACAGACTCCCTTCCCCCCCCCGACACAGACTCCCTTCCCCCCCGACACAGACTCCCTTCCCCCCCGACACAGACTCTCCCTCCCCCGACACAGACTCTCCCACCCCCGACACAGACTCCCCCCCCCCGACACAGACTCCCTTCCCCCCCGACACAGACTCCCTTCCCCCCCGACACACTCTCCCCCCGACACAGACTCTCCCCCCGACACAGACTCTCCCCCCCGACAGAGACTCCCCCCCCCGACACAGACTCCCCCCCCCGACACAGACTCCCCCCCCCGACACAGACTCCCCCCCGACACAGACTCCCCCCCGACACAGACTCCCCCCCGACACAGACTCCCCCCGACATATACTCCCTTCCCCCCCCCGACACAGACTCCCCCCCCCGACACAGACTCCCCCCCCTGACACAGACTCTTTCCCCCGACACAGACTCTTCCCCCCCGCCACAGACTCCCCCCGACACAGACTCCCCCCCCCCCCCCCGACACAGACTCCCCCCCACCCGACACAGACTCCCCCCCCCGACACAGACTCCCTTCCCCCCCGACACAGACTCCCTTCCCCCCCGACACAGACTCCCTTCCCCCCCGACACAGACTCTTCCCCCCCGACACAGACTCCCTTCCCCCCCGACACAGACTCTCCCTCCCCGACACAGACTCCTCCCCCCCGACACAGACTCCCTTCCCCCGACACAGACTCCCCCCCCCGACACAGACTCCCCCCCCGACGCAGACTCCCCCCGACACAGACACCCCCCGACACATACTCCCTTCCCCCCCCCGACACAGACTCCCCCCCCGACACAGACTCCCCCCCCCGACACAGACTCCCCCCCCCCCCGACACAGACTCCCCCCCACCCGACACAGACCCCCCCCCCCCCGACACGGACTCCCCCCTGACACAGACTTCCCCCCGACACATACTCCCTTCCCCCCGACACAGACTCCCCCCCGACACAGACTCCCCCCCCGACACAGACTCCCCCCCCGACACAGACTCCCCCCCGACACAGACTCCCCCCCCCGACACAGACTCCCCCCCCCCGACACAGACTCCCCCCCCGACACAGACTCCCCCCCCGACACAGACTCCCCCCCCGAAACAAACTCCCCCCCCCGACACAGACTCCCCCCCCGACACAGACTCCCCCCCCCGACACAGACTCCCCCCCCCCCCGACACAGACTCCCCCCCCCCCCCGACACAGACTCCCCCCCCCGACATAGACTCCCCCCCTCCGACACAGACTCCCTTCCACCCCGACACAGACTCTCCCCCCCGACACAGACTCCCCCCCCGACACAGACTCACCCCCCCGACACAGATTCCCTTCCCCCCCGACACAGACTCCCTTCCCCCCCGACACAGACTCCCTTCCCCCCCGACACAGACTCTCCCTCCCCCGACACAGACTCTCCCCCCCCCGACACAGACTCCCCCCCCGACACAGACTCCCCCCCGACACAGACTCCCCCCCCCACCCGACACAGACTCCCCCCCCGACACAGACTCCCCCCCGACACAGACTCCCCCCCCGACACAGACTCCCCCCCCGACACAGACTCCCCCCCCCCCGACACAGACTCCCCCCCCCCCGACACAGACTCCCCCCCCGACACAGACTCCCCCCCCATGACACAGACTCCCCCCCATGACACAAACTCCCCCCGACACAGACTCCCCCCCCCCGACACAGACTCCCCCCGACACAGACTCCCCCCCCCGACACAGACTCCCTTCCACCCCGACACAGACTCCCTTCCACCCCGACACAGACTCTCCCCCCCCGACACAGACTCCCCCCCCGACACAGACTCCCCCCCCCCCAACACAGACTCCCTTCCCCCCCGACACAGACTCCCTTCCCCCCGACACAGACTCCCTACCCCCCCGACACAGACTCTCCCTCCCCCGACACAGACTCTCCCACCCCCGACACAGACTCCCCCCCCGACACAGACTCCCCCCCCCCGACACAGACTCCCTTCCCCCCCGACACAGGCTCCCTTCCCCCCGACACAGACTCCCTTCCCCCCCGACACAGACTCCCTTCCCCCCCGACACAGACTCTCCTCCCCCGACACAGACTCTCCCACCCCCGACACAGACTCCCCTCCCCCCCGACACAGACTCCCTTCCCCCGACACACTCTCCCCCCGACACAGACTCTCCCCCCGACACAGACTCTCCCCCCCCGACACAGACTCTCCCCCCCCGACACAGACTCCCCCCCCCGACACAGACTCCCCCCCGACACAGACTCCCCCCCGACACAGACTCCCCCCCGACACAGACTCCCCCCCGACACAGACTCCCCCCCGACACAGACTCCCCCCCGACACAGACTCCCCCCCGACACAGACTCCCCCCGACACAGACTCCCACCGATACAGACTCCCCCCGACACAGACTCCCCCCCGACACAGACTCCCCCCCGACACAGACTCCCCCCCCCCGACACAGACTCCCCCCCGCGACACAGACTCCCCCCACCCCCGACACAGACTCCCCCCCCCCCGACACAGACTCCCCCCCGACACAGACTCCCCCCCGACACAGACTCCCCCCCGACACAGACTCCCCCCCGACATATACTCCCTTCCCCCCCCGACACAGACTCCCCCCCCCGACACAGACTCTTTCCCCCGACACAGACTCTTCCCCCCCGACACAGACTCCCCCCCGACACAGACTCCCCCCCCCGACACAGACTGTTTCCCCCGACACAGACTCTTCCCCCCGACACAGACTCCCCCCCGACACAGACTCCCCCCCGACACAGACTCCCCCCCGACACAGACTCCCCCCCGACACAGACTCCCCCCCGACACAGACTCCCCCCCGACACAGACTCCCCCCCGACACAGACTCCCCCCCGACACAGACTCCCCCCCGACACAGACTCCCACCGATACAGACTCCCCCCCGACACAGACTCCCCCCCGACACAGACTCCCCCCCGACACAGACTCCCCCCCCCGACACAGACTCCCCCCCGCGACACAGACTCCCCCCACCCCCGACACAGACTCCCCCCCCCCCGACACAGACTCCCCCCCGACACAGACTCCCCCCCGACACAGACTCCCCCCCGACACAGACTCCCCCCCGACACAGACTCCCCCCGACATATACTCCCTTCCCCCCCCCGACACAGACTCCCCCCCCCGACACAGACTCCCCCCCCTGACACAGACTCTTTCCCCCGACACAGACTCTTCCCCCCCGCCACAGACTCCCCCCGACACAGACTCCCCCCCCCCCCCCGACACAGACTCCCCCCCACCCGACACAGACTCCCCCCCCGACACAGACTCCCTTCCCCCCGACACAGACTCCCTTCCCCCCCGACACAGACTCCCTTCCCCCCCGACACAGACTCTTCCCCCCCGACACAGACTCCCTTCCCCCCCGACACAGACTCTCCCTCCCCGACACAGACTCCTCCCCCCCGACACAGACTCCCTTCCCCCCGACACAGACTCCCCCCCCCGACACAGACTCCCCCCCCGACGCAGACTCCCCCCGACACAGACACCCCCCGACACATACTCCCTTCCCCCCCCCCGACACAGACTCCCCCCCCCGACACAGACTCCCCCCCCCCGACACAGACTCCCCCCCCCCCCCCCGACACAGACTCCCCCCCACCCGACACAGACCCCCCCCCCCCCGACACGGACTCCCCCCTGACACAGACTTCCCCCCGACACATACTCCCTTCCCCCCGACACAGACTCCCCCCCGACACAGACTCCCCCCCCGACACAGACTCCCCCCCCGACACAGACTCCCCACCCGACACAGACTCCCCCCCGACACAGACTCCCCCCCCCGACACAGACTCCCCCCCCCCGACACAGACTCCCCCCCGACACAGACTCCCCCCCCCGACACAGACTCCCCCCCGAAACAGACTCCCCCCCCCGACACAGACTCCCCCCCCGACACAGACTCCCCCCCCCGACACAGACTCCCCCCCCCCCGACACAGACTCCCCCCCCCCCCGACACAGACTCCCCCCCCCGACATAGACTCCCCCCCTCCGACACAGACTCCCTTCCACCCCGACACAGACTCTCCCCCCCGACACAGACTCCCCCCCCCGACACAGACTCACCCCCCCGACACAGATTCCCTTCCCCCCCGACACAGACTCCCTTCCCCCCCGACACAGACTCCCTTCCCCCCCGACACAGACTCTCCCTCCCCCGACACAGACTCTCCCCCCCCCGACACAGACTCCCCCCCCGACACAGACTCCCCCCCGACACAGACTCCCCCCCCCACCCGACACAGACTCCCCCCCCGACACAGACTCCCCCCCGACACAGACTCCCCCCCCGACACAGACTCCCCCCCCGACACAGACTCCCCCCCCCCCGACACAGACTCCCCCCCCCCCGACACAGACTCCCCCCCCGACACAGACTCCCCCCCCATGACACAGACTCCCCCCCATGACACAAACTCCCCCCCCGACACAGACTCCCCCCCCCCGACACAGACTCCCCCCGACACAGACTCCCCCCCCCGACACAGACTCCCTTCCACCCCGACACAGACTCCCTTCCACCCCGACACAGACTCTCCCCCCCCGACACAGACTCCCCCCCGACACAGACTCCCCCCCCCCCAACACAGACTCCCTTCCCCCCCGACACAGACTCCCTTCCCCCCGACACAGACTCCCTACCCCCCCGACACAGACTCTCCCTCCCCCGACACAGACTCTCCCACCCCCGACACAGACTCCCCCCCCGACACAGACTCCCCCCCCCCGACACAGACTCCCTTCCCCCCCGACACAGGCTCCCTTCCCCCCCGACACAGACTCCCTTCCCCCCCGACACAGACTCCCTTCCCCCCCGACACAGACTCTCCCTCCCCCGACACAGACTCTCCCACCCCCGACACAGACTCCCCTCCCCCCCGACACAGACTCCCTTCCCCCCGACACACTCTCCCCCCGACACAGACTCTCCCCCCGACACAGACTCTCCCCCCCCGACACAGACTCTCCCCCCCCGACACAGACTCCCCCCCCGACACAGACTCCCCCCCGACACAGACTCCCCCCCGACACAGACTCCCCCCCGACACAGACTCCCCCCGACACAGACTCCCCCCCGACACAGACTCCCCCCCGACACAGACTCCCCCCCGACACAGACTCCCCCCCGACACAGACTCCCACCGATACAGACTCCCCCCCGACACAGACTCCCCCCGACACAGACTCCCCCCCGACACAGACTCCCCCCCCCCGACACAGACTCCCCCCCGCGACACAGACTCCCCCCACCCCCGACACAGACTCCCCCCCCCCGACACAGACTCCCCCCCGACACAGACTCCCCCCCGACACAGACTCCCCCCCGACACAGACTCCCCCCCGACACAGACTCCCCCCCGACATATACTCCCTTCCCCCCCCCGACACAGACTCCCCCCCCCCGACACAGACTCTTTCCCCCGACACAGACTCTTCCCCCCCGACACAGACTCCCCCCCCGACACAGACTCCCCCCCCCCGACACAGACTGTTTCCCCGACACAGACTCTTCCCCCCGGACACAGACTCCCCCCCGACACAGACTCCCCCCCCCCCCCCGACACAGACTCCCCCCCACCCGACACAGACTCCCCCCCCCACCCGACACAGACTCCCTTCCCCCCCGACACAGACTCCCTTCCCCCCGACACAGACTCCCTTCCCCCCCGACACAGACTCTTCCCCCCCGACACAGACTCCCTTCCCCCCCGACACAGACTCTCCCTCCCCGACACAGACTCCTCCCCCCCGACACAGACTCCCTTCCCCCGACACAGACTCCCCCCCCCCGACACAGACTCCCCCCCCCGACGCAGACTCCCCCCCGACACAGACTCCCCCCCGACACATACTCCCTTCCCCCCCCCGACACAGACTCCCCCCCCCCCCGACACAGACTCCCCCCCCGACACAGACTCCCCCCCCGACACAGACTCCCCCCCCCCCCGACACAGACTCCCCCCCACCCGACACAGACTCCCCCCCACCCGACACGGACTCCCCCCCCCGACACGGACTCCCCCCTGACACAGACTTCCCCCCGACACATACTCCCTTCCCCCGACACAGACTCCCCCCCGACACAGACTCCCCCCCCGACACAGACTCCCCCCCCGACACAGACTCCCCCCGACACAGACTCCCCCCCCCCCGACACAGACTCCCCCCCCCCCGACACAGACTCCCCCCCCCCGACACAGACTCCCCCCCCCCGACACAGACTCCCCCCCGAAACAGACTCCCCCCCCGACACAGACTCCCCCCCCGACACAGACTCCCCCCCCGACACAGACTCCCCCCCCCGACACAGACTCCCCCCCCCCGACACAGACTCCCCCCCCCCCGACACAGACTTTCCCCCCCGACATAGACTCCCCCCCTCCAACACAGACTCCCTTCCCCCCCGACACAGACTCCCTTCCCCCCCGACACAGACTCCCTTCCCCCCCGACACAGACTCCCCCCCCGACACAGACTCCCCCCCCCGACACAGACTCCCCCCCCCCCCGACACAGACTCCCCCCCCGACATAGACTCCCCCCCTCCGACACAGACTCCCTTCCCCCCCGACACAGACTCCCTTCCCTCCCGACACAGACTCCCCCCATTCCCGACACAGACTCCCCCCCTCCGACACAGACTCTCCCCCCCCCGACACAGACTCCCCCCCTCCGACACAGACTCTCCCCCCCCGACACAGACTCCCCCCCCCCCGACACAGACTCCCCCCCCTTGACACAGACTCCCCCCCCCTTGACACAGACTCCCCCCCTGACACAGACTCCCCCCCCGACACAGACTCCCTTTCCCCCGACACAGACTCCCCCCCGACACAGACTCTCCCCCCCGACACAGACTCCCCCCCGACACAGACTCCCCCCCGACACAGACTCCCCCCCGACACAGACTCCCCCCGACACAGACTCCCCCCGACACAGACTCCCCCCCGACACAGACTCCCCCGACACAGACACCCCCCCGACACAGACTCCCCCCCGACACAGACTCCCCCCCGACACAGACTCCCCCCCGACACAGACTCCCCCCCGACACAGACTCCCCCCCGACACAGACTCCCCCCCCCCGACACAGACTCCCCCCCAACACAGACTCCCCCCACCCCCGACACAGACTCCCTTCCCCCCGACACAGACTCCCTTCCCCCGACACAGACTCCCTTCCCCCCCGACACAGACTCTCCCCCCCCCCGACACAGACTCCCCCCCCGACACAGACTCTCCCCCCCGACACAGACTCCCCCCCCCCCGACACAGACTCCCCCCCGACACGGACTCCCCCACCCCCGACACAGACTCCCTTCCCCCCCTGACACAGACTCCCCCCACCCCCGACACAGACTCCCTTCCCCCCCGACACAGACTCCCTTCCCCCCCGACACAGACTCTCCCCCCGACACAGACTCTTCCCCCCCGACACAGACTCCCTTCCCCCCCGACACAGACTCCCTTCCCCCCCGACACAGACTCCTCGCCCCGACACAGACTCCCTTCCCCCCGACATAGACTCTCCCCCCCGACACAGACTCCCCCCCGACACAGACTCCCCCCACCCCCGACACAGACTCCCTTCCCCCCCTGACACAGACTCCCCCCACCCCCGACACAGACTCCCTTCCCCCCCGACACAGACTCCCTTCCCCCCCGACACAGACTCCCTTCCCCCCGACACAGACTCCTCCCCCCGACACAGACTCCCTTCCCCCCCCGACACAGACTCCCTTCCCCCCCGACACAGACTCCTCCCCCCGACATAGACTCTCCCCCCCCCGACACAGACTCCCCCCCGACACAGACTCCCCCCCGACACAGACTCCCCCCCGACACAGACTCCCCCCCGACACGGACTCCCCCCCGACACGGACTCCCCCCACCCCCGACACAGACTCCCTTCCCCCCTGACACAGACTCCCCCCACCCCCGACACAGACTCCCTTCCCCCCCGACACAGACTCCCTTCCCCCCCGACACAGACTCTCCCCCCGACACAGACTCTTCCCCCCCGACACAGACTCCCTTCCCCCCCGACACAGACTCCCTTCCCCCCGACACAGACTCCTCCCCCGACACAGACTCCCTTCCCCCCGACATAGACTCTCCCCCCCCGACACAGACTCCCCCCCGACACAGACTCCCCCCCGACACAGACTCCCCCACCCCCGACACAGACTCCCTTCCCCCCCTGACACAGACTCCCCCACCCCCGACACAGACTCCCTTCCCCCCGACACAGACTCCCTTCCCCCCGACACAGACTCTCCCCCCGACACAGACTCTTCCCCCCCGACACAGACTCCCTTCCCCCCCGACACAGACTCCCTTCCCCCCCGACACAGACTCCTCCCCCCGACACAGACTCCCTTCCCCCGACATAGACTCTCCCCCCCCCGACACAGACTCCCCCCCGACACAGACTCCCCCCCGACACAGACTCCCCCCCGACACAGACTCCCCCCCGACACAGACTCCCCCCCCGACACAGACTCCCCCCCCGACACAGACTCCCCCCCGACACAGACTCCCCCCCCGACACAGACTCCCCCCCCGACACAGACTCCCCCCCCCGACACAGACTCCCCCCCCCGACACAGACTCCCCCCCTGACACAGACTCCCACTCCCCCCCCTGACACAGACTCCCCCCCGACACATACTCCCTTCCCCCCCGACACATACTCCCTTCCCCCACGACACAGACTCCCCCCCGACACAGACTCCCCCCCGACACAGACTTCCCCCCCGACACATACTCCCTTCCCCCCCCCGACACAGACTCCCCCCCGACACAGACTCCCCCCCGACACAGACTCCCCCCCCCGACACAGACTCCCCCCCGACACAGACTCCCCCCCCGACACGGACTCCCCCCTGACACAGACTTCCCCCCGACACATACTCCCTTCCCCCCGACACAGACTCCCCCCCGACACAGACTCCCCCCCCGACACAGACTCCCCCCCCGACACAGACTCCCCCCCGACACAGACTCCCCCCCGACACAGACTCCCCCCCCCGACACAGACTCCCCCCCCCCGACACAGACTCCCCCCCCGACACAGACTCCCCCCCCATGACACAGACTCCCCCCCCATGACACAGACTCCCCCCCCGACACAGACTCCCCCCCCGACACATACTCCCCCCACCCCCGACACAGACTCCCCCCCCCCGACACAGACTCCCTTCCACCCCGACACAGACTCCCTTCCACCCCGACACAGACTCTCCCCCCCCGACACAGACTCCCCCCCCGACACAGACTCCCCCCCCCCAACACAGACTCCCTTCCCCCCCGACACAGACTCCCTTCCCCCCGACACAGACTCCCTACCCCCCCGACACAGACTCTCCCTCCCCCGACACAGACTCTCCCACCCCCGACACAGACTCCCCCCCGACACAGACTCCCCCCCCCGACACAGACTCCCTTCCCCCCGACACAGACTCCCTTCCCCCCCGACACAGACTCCCTTCCCCCCCGACACAGACTCTCCCTCCCCCGACACAGACTCTCCCACCCCCGACACAGACTCCCCTCCCCCCCGACACAGACTCCCTTCCCCCCGACACACTCTCCCCCCGACACAGACTCTCCCCCCGACACAGACTCTCCCCCCCCGACACAGACTCTCCCCCCCCGACACAGACTCCCCCCCCCGACACAGACTCCCCCCCGACACAGACTCCCCCCCGACACAGACTCCCCCCCGACACAGACTCCCCCCCGACACAGACTCCCCCCCGACACAGACTCCCCCCCGACACAGACTCCCCCCCGACACAGACTCCCCCCCGACACAGACTCCCCCCGACACAGACTCCCCCCCGACACAGACTCCCCCCCGACACAGACTCCCCCCCGACACAGACTTCCCCCCCCGACACAGACTCCCCCCACCCCCGACACAGACTCCCTTCCCCCCCGACACAGACTCCCTTCCCCCCCGACACAGACTCTCCCTCCCCCGACACAGACTCCCCCCACCCCCGACACAGACTCCCCCACCCCCGACACAGACTCCCTTCCCCCCCCGACACAGACTCCCTTCCCCAGCGACACAGACTCCCTTCCCCCCCGACACAGACTCTCCCTCCCCCGACACAGACTCTCCCACCCCCGACACAGACTCCCCCCCCCCCCGACACAGACTCCCTTCCCCCCCCGACACACTCTCCCCCCGACACAGACTCTCCCCCCGACACAGACTCTCCCCCCCGACAGAGACTCTCCCCCCCCCGACACAGACTCCCCCCCCCGACACAGACTCCCCCCCGACACAGACTCTCCCCCCCGACACAGACTCTCCCCCCCGACAGAGACTCTCCCCCCCCCGACACAGACTCCCCCCCCCGACACAGACTCCCCCCCGACACAGACTCCCCCCCGACACAGACTCCCCCCCGACACAGACTCCCCCCCGACATATACTCCCTTCCCCCCCCGACACAGACTCCCCCCCCCCGACACAGACTCCCCCCCCCGACACAGACTCTTTCCCCGACACAGACTCTTCCCCCCCGACACAGACTCCCCCCCCGACACAGACTCCCCCCCCCCGACACAGACTCCCCCCCACCCGACACAGACTCCCCCCCACCCGACACAGACTCCCTTCCCCCCCGACACAGACTCCCTTCCCCCCCGACACAGACTCCCTTCCCCCCCGACACAGACTCTTCCCCCCGACACAGACTCCCTTCCCCCCCGACACAGACTCTCCCTCCCCGACACAGACTCCTCCCCCCCGACACAGACTCCCTTCCCCCCGACACAGACTCCCCCCCCCGACACAGACTCCCCCCCCCCGACGCAGACTCCCCTCCGACACAGACTCCCCCCCCGACACATACTCCCTTCCCCCCCCCGACACAGACTCCCCCCCCCCCGACACAGACTCCCCCCCCCGACACAGACTCCCCCCCCGACACAGACTCCCCCCCCCCGACACAGACTCCCCCCCACCCGACACGGACTCCCCCCCACCCGACACGGCCTCCCCCCCCCCGACACGGACTCCCCCCTGACACAGACTTCCCCCCGACACATACTCCCTTCCCCCCGACACAGACTCCCCCGCGACACAGACTCCCCCCCGACACAGACTCCCCCCCCGACACAGACTCCCCCCCGACACAGACTCCCCCCCCGACACAGACTCCCCCCCCCCCGACACAGACTCCCCCCCCCCCCGACACAGACTCCCCCCCCGACACAGACTCCCCCCCGAAACAGACTCCCCCCCGACACAGACTCCCCCCCCGACACAGACTCCCCCCCCGACACAGACTCCCCCCCCCGACACAGACCCCCCCCCCCCGACACAGACTCCCCCCCCCCCGACACAGACTCCCCCCCCCGACATAGACTCCCCCCCTCCGACACAGACTCCCTTCCCCCCCGACACAGACTCCCTTCCCCCCCGACACAGATTCCCCCCCCCGACACAGACTCCCCCCCCCGACATAGACTACCCCCCTCCGACACAGACTCCCTTCCCCCCCGACACAGACTCCCTTCCCCCCCGACACAGACTCCCCCCCCGAAACAGACTCCCCCCCCGACACAGACTCCCCCCCCGACACAGACTCCCCCCCCGACACAGACACCCCCCCCGACACAGACACCCCCCCCGACACAGACTCCCCCCCCCCGACACAGACTCCCCCCCCCCGACACAGACTCCCCCCCCCGACATAGACTCCCCCCCTCCGACACAGACTCCCTTCCCCCCCGACACAGACTCCCTTCCCCCCCGACACAGACTCCCTTCCCCCCCGACACAGACTCCCCCCCCCCCGACACAGACTCCCCCCCCCGACACAGACTCCCCCCCCCCCCGACACAGACTCCCCCCCCCCCCGACATAGACTCCCCCCCTCCGACACAGACTCCCTTCCCCCCCGACACAGACTCCCTTCCCCCCCGACACAGATTCCCTTCCCCCCCGACACAGACTCCCTTCCCCCCCGACACAGACTCACTTCCCCCCTGACACAGACTCCCTTCCCCCCCGACACAGACTCCCTTCCCCCCCGACACAGACTCCCTTCCCTCCCGACACAGACTCCCCCCATTCCCGACACAGACTCCCCCCCTCCGACACAGACTCTCCCCCCCCCGACACAGACTCCCCCCCTCCGACACAGACTCTCCCCCCCCGACACAGACTCCCCCCCCCCCCGACACAGACTCCCCCCCCTTGACACAGACTCCCCCCCCCTTGACACAGACTCCCCCCCCTGACACAGACTCCCCCCCCCGACACAGACTCCCTTTCCCCCCGACACAGACTCCCTTCCCCCCCGACACAGACTCTCCCCCCCGACACAGACTCCCCCCCCGACACAGACTCCCCCCCGACACAGACTCCCCCCGACACAGACTCCCCCCGACACAGACTCCCCCCGACACAGACTCCCCCCCGACACAGACTCCCCCCGACACAGACTCCCCCCCGACACAGACTCCCCCCCGACACAGACTCCCTTCCCCCCGACACAGACTCCCTTCCCCCCCGACACAGACTCTCCCCCCCCCCGACACAGACTCCCCCCCCGACACAGACTCTCCCCCCCGACACAGACTCCCCCCCCCCGACACAGACTCCCCCCCGACACGGACTCCCCCCACCCCCGACACAGACTCCCTTCCCCCCCTGACACAGACTCCCCCCACCCCCGACACAGACTCCCTTCCCCCCCGACACAGACTCCCTTCCCCCCCGACACAGACTCCCCCCCGACCCGCCCTTCCCCCCGACACAGACTCCCTTCCCCCCGACACAGACTCCCTTCCCCCCCGACACAGACTCTCCCCCCCCCCCCGACACAGACTCCCCCCCCGACACAGACTCTCCCCCCCGACACAGACTCCCCCCCCCCGACACAGACTCCCCCCGACACGGACTCCCCCCACCCCCGACACAGACTCCCTTCCCCCCCTGACACAGACTCCCCCCACCCCCGACACAGACTCCCTTCCCCCCCGACACAGACTCCCTTCCCCCCCGACACAGACTCTCCCCCCGACACAGACTCTTCCCCCCCGACACAGACTCCCTTCCCCCCCGACACAGACTCCCTTCCCCCCCGACACAGACTCCCTTCCCCCCGACACAGACTCCTCCCCCCGACACAGACTCCCTTCCCCCGACACAGACTCCCCCCCGACACAGACTCCCCCCCGACACAGACTCCCCCCCGACACAGACTCCCCCCCGACACAGACTCCCCCCCCGACACACCCCCGACACAGACTCCCCCCCGACACAGACTCCCCCCCCGACACAGACTCCCCCCCCGACACAGACTCCCCCCCCCGACACAGACTCCCCCCCCCGACACAGACTCCCCCCCCTGACACAGACTCCCCCCCCCGACACATACTCCCTTCCCCCCCGACACATACTCCCTTCCCCCACGACACAGACTCCCCCCGACACAGACTCCCCCCCGACACAGACTTCCCCCCCGACACATACTCCCTTCCCCCCCCCCCGACACAGACTCCCCCCCGACACAGACTCCCCCCCGACACAGACTCCCCCCCCGACACAGACTCTCCCCCGACACAGACTCCCCCCCCGACACAGACTCCCCCCCGACACAGACTCCCCCCCCGACACAGACTCCCCCCCCGACACAGACTCCCCCCCCCGACACAGACTCCCCCCCCCCGACACAGACTCCCCCCCGACACAAACTCCCCCCCCGACACAGACTCCCCCCCCGACACAGACTCCCCCCCCGACACAGACTCCCCCCCCCGACACAGACTCCCCCCACCCCCGACACAGACTCCCCCCACCCCCGACACAGACTCCCCCCACCCCCGACACAGACTCCCCCCACCCCCGACACAGACTCCCCCCACCCCCGACACAGACTCCCCCCCCCCGACACAGACTCCCCCCCCCCGACACAGACTCCCTTCCCCCGACACAGACTCCCCCGACACAGACTCCCCCCCCGACACAGACTCCCTTCCCCCCCGACACAGACTCCCGACACAGACTCCCCCCCCGACACAGACTCCCCCCCGACACAGACTCCCCCCCGACACAAACTCCCCCCCCGACACAGACTTCCCCCCCGACACAGACTCCCCCCCCGACACAGACTCCCCCCCGACACAGACTCCCCCCCGACACAAACTCCCCCCCCGACACAGACTCCCCCCCGACACAGACTCCCTTCCCCCGACACAGACTCCCCCCCCCCGACACAGACTCCCCCCCGACACAGACTCCCCCCCGACACAGACTCCCCCCCCGACACAGACTCCCCCCCGACACAGACTCCCCCCCCCGACACAGACTCCCCCCCCGACACAGACTCCCCCCCCCGACACAGACTCCCCCCCCCGACACAGACTCCCCCCCGACACAAACTCCCCCCCCGACACAGACTCCCCCCCCGACACAGACTCCCCCCCCGACACAGACTCCCCCCCCCCCCCCGACACAGACTCCCCCCACCCCCGACACAGACTCCCCCCACCCCGACACAGACTCCCCCCCCGACACAGACTCCCTTCCCCCGACACAGACTCCCTTCCCCCGACACAGACTCCCTTCCCCCGACACAGACTCCCTTCCCCCCCGACACAGACTCCCGACACAGACTCCCCCGACACAGACTCCCCCCCGACACAGACTCCCCCCCGACACAGACTCCCCCCCGACACAGACTCCCTTCCCCCGACACAGACTCCCCCCCCCGACACAGACTCCCCCCCGACACAGACTCCCCCCTCCCGACAGACTCCCCCCCGACACAGACTCCCCCCCCGACACAGACTCCCCCCCGACACAGACTCCCCCCCGACACAGACTCCCCCCCGACACAGACTCCCCCCCCGACACAGACTCCCCCCCGACACAGACTCCCCCCCCGACACAGACCCCGCCCGACACAGACCCCCCCCGACACACACTCCCCCCCCGACACAGACTCCCCCCCCCCGACACAGACTCCCCCCACCCCCGACACAGACTCCCCCCACCCCCGACACAGACTCCCCCCATTCCCGACACAGACTCCCCCCCGACACAGACTCCCCCCCGACACAGACTCCCTTCCCCCCGACACAGACCCCCCCCCCGACACAGACTCCCCCCCCCGGACACAGACTCCCCCCCCCCGGACACAGACTCCCCCCCCCCCCAGACACAGACTCCCCCCCCCCCGGACACAGACTCCCCCCCCCCGGACACAGACTCCCCCCCGGACACAGACTCCCCCCCCTGACACAGACTCCCCCCCCCGACACAGACTCCCCCCCCGACACAGACTCCCCCCCCGACACAGACTCCCCCCCCGACACAGACTCCCCCCGACACAGACTCCCCCCCGACACAGACTCCCCCCCCCGACACAGACTCCCCCCCCGACACAGACTCCCCCCCCGACACAGACTGCCCCCCCCGACACAGACTCCCCCCCGACACAGACTCCCCCCCCGACACAGACTCCCCCCCCCCGACACAGACTCCCCCCCCCCGACACAGACTCCCCCCCGACACAGACTCCCCCCCGACACAGACTCCCCCCCCGACACAGACTTTTCCCCCCCCGACACAGACTTTTCCCCCCCCGACACAGACTTTCCCCCCCCGACACAGACTTCCCCCCCCCCCGACACAGACTTTACCCCCCCGACACAGACTCCCCCCCCCCGACACAGACTTCCCCCCCCCGACACAGACTCCCCCCCCTTGACACAGACCCCCCCCCTTGACACAGACTCCCCCCCCTTGACACAGACTCCCCCCCTTGACACAGACTCCCCCCCCTTGACACAGACTCCCCTCCCTTGACAAAGACTCCCCCCCCTTGACACAGACTCCCCCCCCTTGACACAGACTCCCCCCCCCTTGACACAGACTCCCCCCCCTTGACACAGACTCCCCCCCTTGACACAGACTCCCCTTCCCCGACACAGACTCCCCCCATCCCGAAACAGACTCCCCCCATCCCCGACACAGACTCCCCCCCGACACAGACTCCCCCCCCGACACCGACTCCCCCCCGACACAGACTCCCCCCCGACACAGACTCCCCCCCCCGACACAGACTCCCCCCCCCCGACACAGACTCCCCCCCCCCCGTCACACACTCCCCCCCCAACACAGACACAGACTCCCCCCCCCGACACAGACTCCCCCCCCCCGACACAGACTCCCCCCCCCCCGTCACACACTCCCCCCCCAACACAGACCCCCCCCCCTACACAGACTCCCCCCCTGACACAGACTCCCCCGCCCCCGACACAGACTCCCCCCCGACACACTCCCCCCCCCCGACACAGACTCCCCCCTTGACACAGACTCCCCCGCCCCCGACACAGACTCCCCGCCCCTAACACAGACTCCCCCCCCGACACAGACTCCCTTCCCCCCGACATAGACTCCCCCCCCGACACAGACTCCCCCCCTGACACAGACGCCCCCGACACAGACTCCCCGCCCCTAACACAGACTCCCCCTCCAACACAGACCCCCCCCCCCGACACAGACCCCCCCCCCCCCCGACAAAGACTCCCCCCCCCCCCGGGACACAGACTCCCCCCCCGGACACAGACTCCCCCCCCCGGACACAGACTCCCCCCCCCCCCCCGGACACAGACTCCCCCCCCCCCCGGACACAGACTCCCCCCCCCCGGACACAGACTCCCCCCCCGACACAGACTCCCCCCCGAAACAGACTCCCCCCCGACACAGACTCCCCCCCCGACACAGACTCCCCCCCCCGACACAGACTCCCCCCCCCGACACAGACTCCCCCCCCCGACACAGACCCCCCCCCCCCCGACACAGACTCCCCCCTTGACACAGACTCCCCCGCCCCCGACACAGACTCCCCGCCCCTAACACAGACTCCCTTCCCCCCGACACAGACTCCCTTCCCCCCCGACACAGACTCTCCCCCCCCCCCGACACAGACTCCCCCCCCGACACAGACTCCCCCCCTTGACACAGACTCCCCCGCCCCCCGACACAGACTCCCCGCCCCCGACACAGACTCCCTTCCCCCCGACACAGACTCCCTTCCCCCCCGACACAGACTCTCCCCCCCCCGACACAGACTCCCCCCCCGACACAGACTCTCCCCCCCGACACAGACTCCCCCCCCCCCCGACACAGACTCCCCCCGACACGGATTCCCCCCACCCCCGACACAGACTCCCTTCCCCCCCTGACACAGACTCCCCCCACCCCCGACACAGACTCCCTTCCCCCCCGACACAGACTCCCTTCCCCCCCGACACAGACTCTTCCCCCCCGACACAGACTCCCTTCCCCCCCCGACACAGACTCCCCCCCCCCGACACAGACTCCCTTCCCCCCGACATAGACTCTCCCCCCCCGACACAGACCTCCCCCCCCGACACAGACTCCCCCCCCGACACAGACTCCCCCCACCCCCGACATAGGCTCCCTTCCCCCCCCTGACACAGACTCCCCCCACCCCCGACACAGACTCCCTTCCCCTTCCCCCCCGACACAGACTCTCCCCCCGACACAGACTCTTCCCCCCCGACACAGACTCCCTTCCCCCCCGACACAGACTCCCTTCCCCCCCGACACAGACTCCTCCCCCCGACACAGACTCCCTTCCCCCCGACATAGACTCTCCCCCCCCCCGACACAGACTCCCCCCCGACACAGACTCCCCCCCGACACAGACTCCCCCCCCGACACAGACTCCCCCCCGACACAGACTCCCCCCGACACAGACTCCCCCCCCCGACACAGACTCCCCCCCCCGACACAGACTCCCCCCCCCCGACACAGACTCCCCCCCCCGACACAGACTCCCCCCCCTGACACAGACTCCCCCCCCGACACATACTCCCTTCCCCCCCGACACATACTCCCTTCCCCCACGACACAGACTCCCCCCCGACACAGACTTCCCCCCCGACACATACTCCCTTCCCCCCCCCCCCGACACAGACTCCCCCCCGACACAGACTCCCCCCCGACACAGACTCCCCCCCGACACAGACTCCCCCCCCCGACACAGACTCCCCCCCGACACAGACTCCCCCCCGACACAGACTCCCCCCCCCGACACAGACCCCCCCCCCGACACAGACTCCCCCCCCCGACACAGACTCCCCCCCCCCGACACAGACTCCCCCCCCCGACACAAACTCCCCCCCGACACAGACTCCCCCCCCCGACACAGACTCCCCCCCCGACACAGACTCCCCCCACCACCGACACAGACTCCCCCCACCCCCGACACAGACTCCCCCCACCCCCGACACAGACTCCCCCCACCCCCGACACAGACTCCCCCCCCGACACAGACTCCCCCCCCCCCGACACAGACTCCCTTCCCCCGACACAGACTCCCCCGACACAGACTCCCCCCCCGACACAGACTCCCTTCCCCCCGACACAGACTCCCGACACAGACTCCCCCGACACAGACTCCCCCCCGACACAGACTCCCCCCCCGACACAGACTGCCCCCCCCGACACAGACTCCCCCCCGACACAGACTCCCCCCCGACACAGACTCCCCCCCGACACAGACTCCCCCCCCGACA
Source organism: Ascaphus truei (assembly GCF_040206685.1). Lineage (NCBI taxonomy): Eukaryota > Metazoa > Chordata > Amphibia > Anura > Ascaphidae > Ascaphus > Ascaphus truei. The sequence continues at coordinate 20,811 of NW_027455304.1, forward strand.
CAGACTCCCCCCCCGACACAGACTCCCCCCCCGACACAGACTCCCCCCCCCGACACAGACCCCCCCCCCCGACACAGACTCCCCCCTTGACACAGACTCCCCCGCCCCCGACACAGACTCCCCGCCCCTAACACAGACTCCCTTCCCCCCGACACAGACTCCCTTCCCCCCCGACACAGACTCTCCCCCCCCCCCCCGACACAGACTCCCCCCCCCGACACAGACTCCCCCCTTGACACAGACTCCCCCGCCCCCCGACACAGACTCCCCGCCCCCCGACACAGACTCCCTTCCCCCCGACACAGACTCCCTTCCCCCCCGACACAGACTCTCCCCCCCCCGACACAGACTCCCCCCCCGACACAGACTCTCCCCCCCCGACACAGACTCCCCCCCCCCCGACACAGACTCCCCCCCGACACGGATTCCCCCCACCCCCCGACACAGACTCCCTTCCCCCCCTGACACAGACTCCCCCCACCCCCCGACACAGACTCCCTTCCCCCCCGACACAGACTCCCTTCCCCCCCGACACAGACTCTTCCCCCCCGACACAGACTCCCTTCCCCCCCGACACAGACTCCCCCCCCCCGACACAGACTCCCTTCCCCCCCGACATAGACTCTCCCCCCCCGACACAGACTCCCCCCCCCCGACACAGACTCCCCCCCCGACACAGACTCCCCCCACCCCCGACATAGGCTCCCTTCCCCCCCTGACACAGACTCCCCCCACCCCCGACACAGACTCCCTTCCCCCCCCGACACAGACTCCCTTCCCCCCCCGACACAGACTCTCCCCCCGACACAGACTCTTCCCCCCGACACAGACTCCCTTCCCCCCCCGACACAGACTCCCTTCCCCCCCCGACACAGACTCCTCCCCCCGACACAGACTCCCTTCCCCCCGACATAGACTCTCCCCCCCCCCCGACACAGACTCCCCCCCGACACAGACTCCCCCCCGACACAGACTCCCCCCCCGACACAGACTCCCCCCGACACAGACTCCCCCCGACACAGGACTCCCCCCCCGACACAGACTCCCCCCCCCGACACAGACTCCCCCCCCCCCGACACAGACTCCCCCCCCCGACACAGACTCCCCCCCCTGACACAGACTCCCCCCCCGACACATACTCCCTTCCCCCCCGACACATACTCCCTTCCCCCACGACACAGACTCCCCCCCGACACAGACTTCCCCCCCGACACATACTCCCTTCCCCCCCCCCCGACACAGACTCCCCCCCGACACAGACTCCCCCCCGACACAGACTCCCCCCCGACACAGACTCCCCCCCCGACACAGACTCCCCCCCGACACAGACTCCCCCCCGACACAGACTCCCCCCCCCGACACAGACCCCCCCCCCCGACACAGACTCCCCCCCCCGACACAGACTCCCCCCCCCGACACAGACTCCCCCCCCGACACAAACTCCCCCCCCGACACAGACTCCCCCCCCGACACAGACTCCCCCCCCGACACAGACTCCCCCCACCACCGACACAGACTCCACCCCACCCCCACCCCCGACACAGACTCCCCCCACCCCCCGACACAGACTCCCCCCACCCCCGACACAGACTCCCCCCCCGACACAGACTCCCCCCCCCCCCGACACAGACTCCCTTCCCCCGACACAGACTCCCCCGACACCAGACTCCCCCCCCGACACAGACTCCCTTCCCCCCCGACACAGACTCCCGACACAGACTCCCCCGACACAGACTCCCCCCCGACACAGACTCCCCCCCCCGACACAGGACTGCCCCCCCCGACACAGACTCCCCCCGACACAGACTCCCCCCCGACACAGACTCCCCCCCCGACACAGACTCCCCCCCCGACACAGACTCCCCCCCCCGACACAGACTCCCCCCCGACACAGACTCCCCCCCGACACAGACTCCCCCCCCGACACAGACTTTTCCCCCCCCGACACAGACTTTCCCCCCCCGACACAGACTTCCCCCCCCCCCCCCCGACACAGACTTTCCCCCCCCCGACACAGACTCCCCCCCCCGACACAGACTTCCCCCCCCCGACACAGACTCCCCCCCCCTTGACACAGACCCCCCCCCCTTGACACAGACTCCCCCCCCTTGACACAGACTCCCCCCCCTTGACACAGACTCCCCCCCCTTGACACAGACTCCCCTCCCTTGACAAAGACTCCCCCCCCTTGACAAAGACTCCCCCCCCTTGACACAGACTCCCCCCCCTTGACACAGACTCCCCCCCCCTTGACACAGACTCCCCCCCTTGACACAGACTCCCCCCCTTGACACAGACACCCCCCCTTGACACAGACTCCCCTTCCCCGACACAGACTCCCCCCATCCCGAAACAGACTCCCCCCATCCCCGACACAGACTCCCCCCCGACACAGACTCCCCCCCGACACAGACTCCCCCCCGACACAGACTCCCCCCCGACACAGACTCCCCCCGACACAGACTCCCCCCCCCGACACAGACTCCCCCCCCCGTCACACACTCCCCCCCAACACAGACTCCCCCCCCCTACACAGACTCCCCCCCTGACACAGACTCCCCCGCCCCCGACACAGACTCCCCGCCCCCGACACAGACTCCCCCCCGACACACTCCCCCCCCCGACACAGACTCCCCCCTTGACACAGACTCCCCCGCCCCCGACACAGACTCCCCGCCCCTAACACAGACTCCCCCCGCCCCCCGACACAGACTCCCCGCCCCTGACACAGACTCCCCCGCCCCCGACACAGACTCCCCGCCCCCGACACAGACTCCCCCCCAACACACTCCCCCCCCCCGACACAGACTCCCCCCTTGACACAGACTCCCTTCCCCCCCCGACACAGACTCCCGACACAGACTCCCCCGACACAGACTCCCCCCCGACACAGACTCCCCCCCCGACACAGACTGCCCCCCCCCGACACAGACTCCCCCCCGACACAGACTCCCCCCCGACACAGACTCCCCCCCCGACACAGACTCCCCCCCCGACACAGACTCCCCCCCCCGACACAGACTCCCCCCCGACACAGACTCCCCCCCGACACAGACTCCCCCCCCGACACAGACTTTTCCCCCCCCGACACAGACTTTCCCCCCCCGACACAGACTTCCCCCCCCCCCCCCCGACACAGACTTTCCCCCCCCCGACACAGACTCCCCCCCCCGACACAGACTTCCCCCCCCCGACACAGACTCCCCCCCCTTGACACAGACCCCCCCCCTTGACACAGACTCCCCCCCCTTGACACAGACTCCCCCCCCCTTGACACAGACTCCCCCCCCTTGACACAGACTCCCCTCCCTTGACAAAGACTCCCCCCCCTTGACAAAGACTCCCCCCCCTTGACACAGACTCCCCCCCTTGACACAGACTCCCCCCCCCTTGACACAGACTCCCCCCCTTGACACAGACTCCCCCCCTTGACACAGACACCCCCCCTTGACACAGACTCCCCCTTCCCCGACACAGACTCCCCCCATCCCGAAACAGACTCCCCCCATCCCCGACACAGACTCCCCCCCGACACAGACTCCCCCCCGACACAGACTCCCCCCCGACACAGACTCCCCCCGACACAGACTCCCCCCGACACAGACTCCCCCCCCCGACACAGACTCCCCCCCCCGACACAGACTCCCCCCCCGTCACACACTCCCCCCCCAACACAGACTCCCCCCCCTACACAGACTCCCCCCCTGACACAGACTCCCCCGCCCCCGACACAGACTCCCCGCCCCCGACACAGACTCCCCCCCGACACACTCCCCCCCCCCGACACAGACTCCCCCCTTGACACAGACTCCCCCGCCCCCCGACACAGACTCCCCGCCCCTAACACAGACTCCCCCCCGACACAGACTCCCTTCCCCCCGACATAGACTCCCCGCCCCTAACACAGACTCCCCCTCCAACACAGACCCCCCCCCCGACACAGACCCCCCCCCCCCCCGACAAAGACTCCCCCCCCGGACAAAGACTCCCCCCCCCCGGACACAGACTCCCCCCCCCGGACACAGACTCCCCCCCCCCGGACACAGACTCCCCCCCCCCCCGGACACAGACTCCCCCCCCCCGGACACAGACTCCCCCCCCGACACAGACTCCCCCCCCGACACAGACTCCCCCCCCCGACACAGACTCCCTTTCCCCCCGACACAGACTCCCCCCCCGACACAGACCCCCCCCGAAACAGACTCCCCCCCGACACAGACTCCCCCCTGACACAGACTCCCCCCCCCGACACAGACTCCCCCCCGACACAGACCCCCCCCCCCGACACAGACTCCCCCCCCCGACACAGACTCCCCCCCGACACAGACTCCCCCCCGACACAGACTCCCTTCCCCCCGACATAGACTCCCCCCCCGACACAGACTCCCCCCCTGACACAGACGCCCCCGACACAGACTCCCCCCCCCCCCCCGACACAGACTCCCCCCCCAACACAGACCCCCCCCCGACACAGACCCCCCCCCGACAAAGACTCCCCCCCCCCGGACAAAGACTCCCCCCCCCGGACACAGACTCCCCCCCCGGACACAGACTCCCCCCCCCCCGGAAACAGACTCCCCCCCCCCGGACACAAACTCCCCCCCCCCGGACACAGACTCCCCCCCCCCCCCCGACACAGACTCCCTTTCCCCCGACACAGACTCCCTTTCCCCCCGACACAGACCCCCCCCCCGAAACAGACTCCCCCCCGACACAGACTCCCCCCCGACACAGACTCCCCCCCCGACACAGACTCCCCCCCCCCCGACACAGACTCCCCCCCCTGACACAGACTCCCCCCCCGACACAGACTCCCCCCCCCGACACAGACTCCCCCCCGACACAGACTCCCCCCCCCTGACACAGACTCCCCCCCCCCCCGACACAGACTTTCCCCACCCGACACAGACTCCCCCCCCCCTTGACACAGACTCCCCCCCCTTGACACAGACCCCCTCCTTGACACAGACTCCCCCCCCCTTGACACAGACTCCCCCCCCTTGACACAGACTCCACCCCCTTGACACAGACTCCCCCCCCTTGACACAGACTCCCCCCCCTTGACACAGACTCCCCCCCCTTGACACAGACTCCCCCCCCTTGACAAAGACTCCCCCCCTTGACACAGACTCCCCCCCTTGACACAGACTCCCCCCCTTAGACTCCCCCCTTGACACAGACTCCCCCCCTTGACACAGACTCCCCCCCCCTTGACACAGACTCCCCCCCTTGACACAGACCCCCCCCGCTTGACACAGACTCCCCCCCTTGACACAGACCCCCCCCCCCTTGACACAGACCCCCCCCCCTTGACACAGACTCCCCCCTTGACACAGACTCCCCCCCCCTTGACACAGACTCCCCCCCCAGATCCATCTTCCCCCCCCGACACAGACTCCCCCCATCCCGAAACAGACTCCCCTTCCCCTACAGACTCCCTCCCCCCGACACAGACCCCCCCCCGACACAGACTCCCCCCCCGACACAGACTCCCCCCCCCGACACAGACTCCCCCCCGACACAGACTCCCCCCCCGACACAGACTCCCCCCTCCGACACAGACTCCCCCCCGACACAGACTCCCTTCCCCCCCGACACAGACTCCCCCCCGACACAGACTCCCCCCCGACACACACTCCCCCCCCCGACACAGACTCCCCCCCCCGACACAGACTCCCCCCCCGACACAGACACCCCCCCGACACAGACTCCCCCCCGACACAGACCCCCCCCGACACAGACCCCCCCCGACACAGACCCCCCCCCGACACAGACTCCCCCCCCGACACAGACTCCCCCCCCCGACACAGACTCCCCCCCCCGACACAGACTCCCCCCCCTGACACAGACTCCCCCCCCGACACAGACTCCCCCCCGACACAGACTCCCCCCCCGACACAGACTCCCCCCCCGACACAGACTCCCCCCCCGACACAGACTGCCCCCCCCGACACAGACTCCCCCCCGACACAGACTCCCCCCCCGACACAGACTCCCCCCCCCCGACACAGACTCCCCCCCGACACAGACTCCCCCCCCCGACACAGACTTTTCCCCCCCCGACACAGACTTTTCCCCCCCCGACACAGACTTTCCCCCCCCCGACACAGACTTCCCCCCCCCCCGACACAGACTTTACCCCCCCGACACAGACTCCCCCCCCCCGACACAGACTTCCCCCCCCGACACAGACTCCCCCCCCTTGACACAGACCCCCCCCCTTGACACAGACTCCCCCCCCTTGACACAGACTCCCCCCCTTGACACAGACTCCCCCCCTTGACACAGACTCCCCTCCCTTGACAAAGACTCCCCCCCCTTGACACAGACTCCCCCCCCCTTGACACAGACTCCCCCCCCTTGACACAGACTCCCCCCCTTGACACAGACTCCCCTTCCCCGACACAGACTCCCCCCATCCCGAAACAGACTCCCCCCCATCCCCGACACAGACTCCCCCCCGACACAGACTCCCCCCCGACACTGACTCCCCCCCGACACAGACTCCCCCCGACACAGACTCCCCCCCCGACACAGACTCCCCCCCCCCGACACAGACTCCCCCCCCCCGTCACACACTCCCCCCCCAACACAGACCCCCCCCCTACACAGACTCCCCCCCTGACACAGACTCCCCCGCCCCCGACACAGACTCCCCGCCCCCGACACACACTCCCCCCCGACACACTCCCCCCCCCGACACAGACTCCCCCCTTGACACAGACTCCCCCGCCCCCGACACAGACTCCCCGCCCCTAACACAGACTCCCCCCCGACACAGACTCCCTTCCCCCCGACATAGACTCCCCCCCCGACACAGACTCCCCCCCTGACACAGACGCCCCCGACACAGACTCCCCGCCCCTAACACAGACTCCCCCTCCAACACAGACCCCCCCCCCGACACAGACCCCCCCCCCCCCGACAAAGACTCCCCCCCCCCGGACACAGACTCCCCCCCCGGACACAGACTCCCCCCCCCGGACACAGACTCCCCCCCCCCCGGACACAGACTCCCCCCCCCCCCGGACACAGACTCCCCCCCCCCCGGACACAGACTCCCCCCCGACAGACTCCCCCCCCGAAACAGACTCCCCCCCGACACAGACTCCCCCCCCGACACAGACTCCCCCCCCGACACAGACTCCCCCCCCGACACAGACTCCCCCCCCGACACAGACTCCCCCCCCCGACACAGACCCCCCCCCCGACACAGACTCCCCCCTTGACACAGACTCCCCCGCCCCCGACACAGACTCCCCGCCCCTAACACAGACTCCCTTCCCCCGACACAGACTCCCTTCCCCCCCGACACAGACTCTCCCCCCCCCCCGACACAGACTCCCCCCCCGACACAGACTCCCCCCTTGACACAGACTCCCCCGCCCCCGACACAGACTCCCCGCCCCCCGACACAGACTCCCTTCCCCCCGACACAGACTCCCTTCCCCCCCGACACAGACTCTCCCCCCCCCCCGACACAGACTCCCCCCCCGACACAGACTCTCCCCCCCGACACAGACTCCCCCCCCCCGACACAGACTCCCCCCCGACACGGACTCCCCCCACCCCCGACACAGACTCCCTTCCCCCCCTGACACAGACTCCCCCCACCCCCGACACAGACTCCCTTCCCCCCCGACACAGACTCCCTTCCCCCCCGACACAGACTCTTCCCCCCCGACACAGACTCCCTTCCCCCCCGACACAGACTCCCTTCCCCCCCGACACAGACTCCCCCCCCCCCGACACAGACTCCCTTCCCCCCGACATAGACTCTCCCCCCCCGACACAGACTCCCCCCCCGACACAGACTCCCCCCCGACACAGACTCCCCCCACCCCCGACATAGACTCCCTTCCCCCCCTGACACAGACTCCCCCCACCCCCGACACAGACTCCCTTCCCCCCCGACACAGACTCCCTTCCCCCCCGACACAGACTCTCCCCCCGACACAGACTCTTCCCCCCCGACACAGACTCCCTTCCCCCCCGACACAGACTCCCTTCCCCCCCGACACAGACTCCTCCCCCCGACACAGACTCCCTTCCCCCCGACATAGACTCTCCCCCCCCCCCGACACAGACTCCCCCCCGACACAGACTCCCCCCCGACACAGACTCCCCCCCCCGACACAGACTCCCCCCGACACAGACTCCCCCCGACACAGACTCCCCCCCCGACACAGACTCCCCCCCCCGACACAGACTCCCCCCCCCCGACACAGACTCCCCCCCCCCGACACAGACTCCCCCCCCTGACACAGACTCCCCCCCCCGACACATACTCCCTTCCCCCCCGACACATACTCCCTTCCCCCACGACACAGACTCCCCCCCGACACAGACTTCCCCCCCGACACATACTCCCTTCCCCCCCCCCCGACACAGACTCCCCCCCGACACAGACTCCCCCCCGACACAGACTCCCCCCCCGACACAGACTCCCCCCCGACACAGACTCCCCCCCGACACAGACTCCCCCCCCCGACACAGACTCCCCCCCCCCGACACAGACTCCCCCCCCCGACACAGACTCCCCCCCCCCCGACACAGACTCCCCCCCGACACAAACTCCCCCCCCGACACAGACTCCCCCCCCGACACAGACTCCCCCCCCCGACACAGACTCCCCCCACCACCGACACAGACTCCCCCCACCCCCGACACAGACTCCCCCCACCCCCGACACAGACTCCCCCCCACCCCCGACACAGACTCCCCCCCCCGACACAGACTCCCTTCCCCGACACAGACTCCCCGACACAGACTCCCCCCCCCGACACAGACTCCCTTCCCCCCCGACACAGACTCCCGACACAGACTCCCCCGACACAGACTCCCCCCCGACACAGACTCCCCCCCCCGACACAGACTGCCCCCCCCGACACAGACTCCCCCCCGACACAGACTCCCCCCCCGACACAGACTCCCCCCCCGACACAGACTCCCCCCCCGACACAGACTCCCCCTCCGACACAGACTCCCCCCCGACACAGACTCCCCCCCGACACAGACTCCCCCCCCGACACAGACTTTTCCCCCCCCGACACAGACTTTCCCCCCCCGACACAGACTTCCCCCCCCCCCCCCCGACACAGACTTTCCCCCCCCCGACACAGACTCCCCCCCCCGACACAGACTTCCCCCCCCCCCCGACACAGACTCCCCCCCCTTGACACAGACCCCCCCCCTTGACACAGACTCCCCCCCCTTGACACAGACTCCCCCCCTTGACACAGACTCCCCCCCCTTGACACAGACTCCCCTCCCTTGACAAAGACTCCCCCCCTTGACACAGACTCCCCCCCCTTGACACAGACTCCCCCCCCTTGACACAGACTCCCCCCCTTGACACAGACTCCCCCCCTTGACACAGACACCCCCCCTTGACACAGACTCCCCTTCCCCGACACAGACTCCCCCCATCCCGAAACAGACTCCCCCCATCCCCGACACAGACTCCCCCCCGACACAGACTCCCCCCCGACACAGACTCCCCCCCGACACAGACTCCCCCCCGACACAGACTCCCCCCGACACAGACTCCCCCCCCGACACAGACTCCCCCCCCCGACACAGACTCCCCCCCCCGTCACACACTCCCCCCCCAACACAGACTCCCCCCCCTACACAGACTCCCCCCCTGACACAGACTCCCCCGCCCCCGACACAGACTCCCCGCCCCCGACACAGACTCCCCCCCGACACACTCCCCCCCCCCGACACAGACTCCCCCCTTGACACAGACTCCCCCGCCCCCGACACAGACTCCCCGCCCCTAACACAGACTCCCCCCCGACACAGACTCCCTTCCCCCCGACATAGACTCCCCGCCCCTAACACAGACTCCCCCTCCAACACAGACCCCCCCCCCGACACAGACCCCCCCCCCCCCCGACAAAGACTCCCCCCCCGTACAAAGACTCCCCCCCCCCCGGACACAGACTCCCCCCCCCGGACACAGACTCCCCCCCCCGGACACAGACTCCCCCCCCCGGACACAGACTCCCCCCCCCCCCGGACACAGACTCCCCCCCCCCGGACACAGACTCCCCCCCCCGGACACAGACTCCCCCCCCGACACAGACTCCCCCCCCGACACAGACTCCCCTCCCCGACACAGACTCCCTTTCCCCCCGACACAGACCCCCCCCCCGACAAAGACTCCCCCCCCCGGACAAAGACTCCCCCCCCCGGACACAGACTCCCCCCCCGGACACAGACTCCCCCCCCGGACACAGACTCCCCCCCCCCGGAAACAGACTCCCCCCCCCCGGACACAAACTCCCCCCCCCCGGACACAGACTCCCCCCCCCCCCCGACACAGACTCCCTTTCCCCCCGACACAGACTCCCTTTCCCCCCGACACAGACCCCCCCCCGACCGACGACTCCCCCCCGACACAGACTCCCCCCCCGACACAGACTCCCCCCCCGACACAGACTCCCCCCCCCCGACACAGACTCCCCCCCCCGACACAGACTCCCCCCCCCGACACAGACTCCCCCCCCCGACACAGACTCCCCCCCGACACAGACTCCCCCCCCCCTGACACAGACTCCCCCCCCCCCCGACACAGACTTTCCCCCCCCGACACAGACTCCCCCCCCCTTGACACAGACTCCCCCCCCTTGACACAGACCCCCTCCTTGACACAAGACTCCCCCCCCCCTTGACACAGACTCCCCCCCCTTGACACAGACTCCACCCCCTTGACACAGACTCCCCCCCCTTGACACAGACTCCCCCCCCTTGACACAGACTCCCCCCCCTTGACAAAGACTCCCCCCCTTGACACAGACTCCCCCCCTTGACACAGACTCCCCCCCTTAGACTCCCCCCTTGACACAGACTCCCCCCCTTGACACAGACTCCCCCCCCCTTGACACAGACTCCCCCCCTTGACACAGACCCCCCCCGCTTGACTCAGACTCCCCCCCTTGACACAGACCCCCCCCCTTGACACAGACCCCCCCCCCTTGACACAGACTCCCCCCTTGACACAGACTCCCCCCCCCCCTTGACACAGACTCCCCCCCCAGATCCATCTTCCCCCCCCGACACAGACTCCCCCCATCCCGAAACAGACTCCCCTTCCCCTACAGACTCCCTCCCCCTGACACAGACCCCCCCCCCGACACAGACTCCCCCCCCGACACAGACTCCCCCCCCGACACAGACTCCCCCCCGACACAGACTCCCCCCCCGACACAGACTCCCCCCTCCGACACAGACTCCCCCCCGACACAGACTCCCTTCCCCCCCGACACAGACTCCCCCCCGACACAGACTCCCTTCCCCCGACACAGACTCCCCCCCCCCGACACAGACTCCCCCCCGACACAGACTCCCCCCCCCCGACAGACTCCCCCCCGACACAGACTCCCCCCCCGACACAGACTCCCCCCCCGACACAGACTCCCCCCCGACACAGACTCCCCCCCGACACAGACTCCCCCCCCCGACACAGACTCCCCCCCCGACACAGACTCCCCCCCCGACACAGACTCCCCCCCGACACAGACTCCCCCCCGACACAGACTCCCCCCCCGACACAGACTCCCCCCCCGACACAGACTCCCCCCCGACACAGACTCCCCCCCGACACAGACTCCCCCCCCGACACAGACCCCCCCCGACACAGACCCCCCCCGACACAGACCCCCCCCGACACAGACTCCCCCCCGACACAGACTCCCCCCCCGACACAGACTCCCCCCCCGACACAGACTCCCCCCCGACACAGACTCCCCCCCGACACAGACTCCCCCGACACAGACTCCCCCCCCGACACAGACTCCCCCCCCCGACACAGACTCCCCCCCCCGTCACACACTCCCCCCCCAACACAGACTCCCCCCCCTACACAGACTCCCCCCCTGACACAGACTCCCCCGCCCCCGACACAGACTCCCCCCCGACACACTCCCCCCCCGACACAGACTCCCCCCTTGACACAGACTCCCCCGCCCCCGACACAGACTCCCCGCCCCTAACACAGACTCCCCCCCGACACAGACTCCCTTCCCCCCGACACAGACTCCCCCCCTGACACAGACGCCCCCGACACAGACTCCCCCGCCCCTAACACAGACTCCCCCTCCAACACAGACCCCCCCCCCCGACACAGACCCCCCCCCCCCCGACAAAGACTCCCCCCCCCGGACAAAGACTCCCCCCCCCTTGACACAGACTCCCCCCCTTGACACAGACACCCCCCCTTGACACAGACTCCCCTTCCCCGACACAGACTCCCCCCCATCCCGAAACAGACTCCCCCCATCCCCGACACAGACTCCCCCCCGACACAGACTCCCCCCCGACACAGACTCCCCCCCGACACAGACTCCCCCCCGACACAGACTCCCCCCGACACAGACTCCCCCCCCGACACAGACTCCCCCCCCCGACACAGACTCCCCCCCCCGTCACACACTCCCCCCCCAACACAGACTCCCCCCCCCTACACAGACTCCCCGCCCCCGACACAGACTCCCCCCCGACACACTCCCCCCCCCCGACACAGACTCCCCCCTTGACACAGACTCCCCCCGCCCCCGACACAGACTCCCCGCCCCTAACACAGACTCCCCCCCGACACAGACTCCCTTCCCCCCGACATAGACTCCCCCCCCGACACAGACTCCCCCCCTGACACAGACGCCCCCGACACAGACTCCCCGCCCCTAACACAGACTCCCCCTCCAACACAGACCCCCCCCCCGACACAGACCCCCCCCCCCGACAAAGACTCCCCCCCCGGACAAAGACTCCCCCCCCCCGGACACAGACTCCCCCCCCCGGACACAGACTCCCCCCCCCCCGGACACAGACTCCCCCCCCCCCGGACACAGACTCCCCCCCCCCGGACACAGACTCCCCCCCCCGGACACAGACTCCCCCCCCGACACAGACTCCCCCCCCGACACAGACTCCCCCCCCCCCGACACAGACTCCCTTTCCCCCCGACACAGACTCCCCCCCCGACACAGACCCCCCCCGAAACAGACTCCCCCCCGACACAGACTCCCCCCCCGACACAGACTCCCCCCCCGACACAGACTCCCCCCCCGACACAGACTCCCCCCCCCCGACACAGACTCCCCCCCCGACACAGACTCCCCCCCGACACAGACTCCCCCCCGACACAGACTCCCTTCCCCCCGACATAGACTCCCCCCCCGACACAGACTCCCCCCCTGACACAGACGCCCCCGACACAGACTCCCCCCCCCGACACAGACTCCCCCCCCAACACAGACCCCCCCCCCGACACAGACCCCCCCCCCCGACAAAGACTCCCCCCCCCGGACAAAGACTCCCCCCCCCCGGACACAGACTCCCCCCCCGGACACAGACTCCCCCCCCGGACACAGACTCCCCCCCCCCCGGAAACAGACTCCCCCCCCCCGAACACAAACTCCCCCCCCCCAGACACAGACTCCCCCCCCCCCGACACAGACTCCCTTTCCCCCCGACACAGACTCCCTTTCCCCCCGACACAGACCCCCCCCCGAAACAGACTCCCCCCCCGACACAGACTCCCCCCCCGACACAGACTCCCCCCCCGACACAGACTACCCCCCCCGACACAGACTCCCCCCCCCCCGACACAGACTCCCCCCCCCTGACACAGACTCCCCCCCCCCCCGACACAGACTTTCCCCCCCGACACAGACTCCCCCCCCCCTTGACACAGACTCCCCCCCCTTGACACAGACCCCCTCCTTGACACAGACTCCCCCCCTTGACACAGACTCCCCCCCCTTGACACAGACTCCACCCCCTTGACACAGACTCCCCCCCTTGACACAGACTCCCCCCCCTTGACACAGACTCCCCCCCCTTGACAAAGACTCCCCCCCTTGACACAGACTCCCCCCCTTGACACAGACTCCCCCCCTTAGACTCCCCCCTTGACACAGACTCCCCCCCTTGACACAGACTCCCCCCCCCTTGACACAGACTCCCCCCCTTGACACAGACCCCCCCCCGCTTGACACAGACTCCCCCCCTTGACACAGACCCCCCCCCTTGACACAGACTCCCCCCTTGACACAGACTCCCCCCCCCTTGACACAGACTCCCCCCCCAGATCCATCTTCCCCCCCCGACACAGACTCCCCCCATCCCGAAACAGACTCCCCTTCCCCTACAGACTCCCTCCCCCCGACACAGACCCCCCCCCGACACAGACTCCCCCCCCCGACACAGACTCCCCCCCCGACACAGACTCCCCCCCGACACAGACTCCCCCCCCCGACACAGACTCCCCCCTCCGACACAGACTCCCCCCCGACACAGACTCCCTCCCGACACAGACTCCCTTCCCCCCCGACCAGACTCCCTTCCCCCGACACAGACTCCCTTCCCCCGACACAGACTCCCCCCCCGACACAGACTCCCCCCCGACACAGACTCCCCCCCCCCCGACAGACTCCCCCCCGACACAGACTCCCCCCCCGACACAGACTCCCCCCCGACACAGACTCCCCCCCGACACAGACTCCCCCCCCCGACACAGACTCCCCCCCCGACACAGACTCCCCCCCGACACAGACTCCCCCCCCGACACAGACCCCCCCCGACACAGACCCCCCCCCGACACACACTCCCCCCCCGACACAGACTCCCCCCCCCCGACACAGACTCCCCCCCCGACACAGACTCCCCCCCGACACAGACTCCCCCCCCGACACAGACCCCCCCCCCGACACAGACCCCCCCCGACACAGACCCCCCCCGACACAGACTCCCCCCCCGACACAGACTCCCCCCCGACACAGACTCCCCCCCCGACACAGACTTCCCCCCCCCCCGACACAGACTTTCCCCCCCCCGACACAGACTTTCCCCCCCCCGACACAGACTCCCCCCCCCGACACAGACTTCCCCCCCCCCGACACAGACTCCCCCCCCTTGACACAGACCCCCCCCCTTGACACAGACTCCCCCCCCTTGACGCAGACTCCCCCCCCTTGACACAGACTCCCCTCCCTTGACAAAGACTCCCCCCCCTTGACACAGACTCCCCCCCCTTGACACAGACTCCCCCCCCCTTGACACAGACTCCCCCCCTTGACACAGACTCCCCCCTTGACACAGACACCCCCCCTTGACACAGACTCCCCTTCCCCGACACAGACTCCCCCCATCCCGAAACAGACTCCCCCCCATCCCCGACACAGACTCCCCCCCGACACAGACTCCCCCCCGACACAGACTCCCCCCCCGACACAGACTCCCCCCCGACACAGACTCCCCCCCCGACACAGACTCCCCCCCGACACAGACTCCCCCCCGACACAGACTCCCCCCCCGACACAGACTTTTCCCCCCCCGACACAGACTTTCCCCCCCCGACACAGACTTCCCCCCCCCCGACACAGACTTTCCCCCCCCCCGACACAGACTCCCCCCCCCGACACAGACTTCCCCCCCCCCCGACACAGACTCCCCCCCCTTGACACAGACCCCCCCCCTTGACACAGACTCCCCCCCTTGACACAGACTCCCCCCCTTGACACAGACTCCCCTCCCTTGACAAAGACTCCCCCCCCTTGACACAGACTCCCCCCCCCTTGACACAGACTCCCCCCCCCTTGACACAGACTCCCCCCCTTGACACAGACTCCCCCCCTTGACACAGACACCCCCCCTTGACACAGACTCCCCCTTCCCCGACACAGACTCCCCCCATCCCGAAACAGACTCCCCCCATCCCCGACACAGACTCCCCCCCGACACAGACTCCCCCCCGACACAGACTCCCCCCCGACACAGACTCCCCCCCGACACAGACTCCCCCCGACACAGACTCCCCCCCCGACACAGACTCCCCCCCCCCGACACAGACTCCCCCCCCCGTCACACACTCCCCCCCCAACACAGACTCCCCCCCCTACACAGACTCCCCGCCCCCGACACAGACTCCCCCCCGACACACTCCCCCCCCCGACACAGACTCCCCCCTTGACACAGACTCCCCCGCCCCCGACACAGACTCCCCGCCCCTAACACAGACTCCCCCCCGACACAGACTCCCTTCCCCCCGACATAGACTCCCCCCCCGACATAGACTCCCCCCCCGACACAGACTCCCCCCCCTGACACAGACGCCCCCGACACAGACTCCCCGCCCCTAACACAGACTCCCCCTCCAACACAGACCCCCCCCCCCGACACAGACCCCCCCCCCCCCCCGACAAAGACTCCCCCCCCGGACAAAGACTCCCCCCCCCCCGGACACAGACTCCCCCCCCCCGGACACAGACTCCCCCCCCCCGGACACAGACTCCCCCCCCCCCCCGGACACAGACTCCCCCCCCCGGACACAGACTCCCCCCCCCGGACACAGACTCCCCCCCCGACACAGACTCCCCCCCCGACACAGACTCCCCCCCCCCGACACAGACTCCCTTTCCCCCCGACACAGACTCCCCCCCCGACACAGACCCCCCCGAAACAGACTCCCCCCCGACACAGACTCCCCCCCCGACACAGACTCCCCCCCCGACACAGACTCCCCCCCCGACACAGACTCCCCCCCCCCGACACAGACTCCCCCCCGACACAGACTCCCCCCCGACACAGACTCCCTTCCCCCCGACATAGACTCCCCCCCCGACACAGACTCCCCCCCTGACACAGACGCCCCCGACACAGACTCCCCCCCCCCCCGACACAGACTCCCCCCCCCGACACAGACTCCCCCCCCGACACAGACTCCCCCCCCCCGTCACACACTCCCCCCCCAACACAGACTCCCCCCCCCTACACAGACTCCCCGCCCCCGACACAGACTCCCCCCCGACACACTCCCCCCCCCGACACAGACTCCCCCCTTGACACAGACTCCCCCGCCCCCGACACAGACTCCCCGCCCCTAACACAGACTCCCCCCCGACACAGACTCCCTTCCCCCCGACATAGACTCCCCCCCCGACACAGACTCCCCCCCTGACACAGACGCCCCCGACACAGACTCCCCGCCCCTAACACAGACTCCCCCCTCCAACACAGACCCCCCCCCCGACACAGACCCCCCCCCCCGACAAAGACTCCCCCCCCGGACAAAGACTCCCCCCCCCCCGGACACAGACTCCCCCCCCCGGACACAGACTCCCCCCCCCCCGGACACAGACTCCCCCCCCCCCCCCGGACACAGACTCCCCCCCCCGGACACAGACTCCCCCCCCCGGACACAGACTCCCCCCCCGACACAGACTCCCCCCCCGACACAGACTCCCCCCCCCCGACACAGACTCCCTTTCCCCCGACACAGACTCCCCCCCCGACACAGACCCCCCCCGAAACAGACTCCCCCCCGACACAGACTCCCCCCCCGACACAGACTCCCCCCCCGACACAGACTCCCCCCCCGACACAGACTCCCCCCCCCGACACAGACTCCCCCCCCCCGACACAGACTCCCCCCCCGACACAGACTCCCCCCCGACACAGACTCCCCCCCGACACAGACTCCCTTCCCCCCGACATAGACTCCCCCCCCCGACACAGACTCCCCCCCTGACACAGACGCCCCCGACACAGACTCCCCCCCCCCCCGACACAGACTCCCCCCCCAACACAGACCCCCCCCCCGACACAGACCCCCCCCCCCGACAAAGACTCCCCCCCCCGGACAAAGACTCCCCCCCCCGGACACAGACTCCCCCCCCGGACACAGACTCCCCCCCCGGACACAGACTCCCCCCCCCCCCCCGGAAACAGACTCCCCCCCCCCGGACACAAACTCCCCCCCCCCAGACACAGACTCCCCCCCCCCCGACACAGACTCCCTTTCCCCCCGACACAGACTCCCCCCCCCCCGACACAGACTCCCCCCCCCCCGACACAGACTCCCTTTCCCCCCGACACAGACTCCCCCCCCCCCGACACAGACTCCCTTTCCCCCCGACACAGACTCCCTTTCCCCCCGACACAGACCCCCCCCCGAAACAGACTCCCCCCCGACACAGACTCCCCCCCCGACACAGACTCGCCCCCCGACACAGACTCCCCCCCCCGACACAGACTCCCCCCCCCGACACAGACTACCCCCCCGACACAGACTCCCCCCCCCCGACACAGACTCCCCCCCGACACAGACTCCCCCCCCCCTGACACAGACTCCCCCCCCCCGACACAGACTTTCCCCCCCCGACACAGACTCCCCCCCCTTGACACAGACTCCCCCCCCTTGACACAGACCCCCTCCTTGACACAGACTCCCCCCCCCTTGACACAGACTCCCCCCCCCTTGACACAGACTCCACCCCCCTTGACACAGACTCCCCCCCCTTGACACAGACTCCCCCCCCTTGACACAGACTCCCCCCCTTGACAAAGACTCCCCCCCTTGACACAGACTCCCCCCCTTGACACAGACTCCCCCCCTTAGACTCCCCCCTTGACACAGACTCCCCCCCTTGACACAGACTCCCCCCCCCTTGACACAGACTCCCCCCCCAGATCCATCTTCCCCCCCCGACACAGACTCCCCCCATCCCGAAACAGACTCCCCTTCCCCTACAGACTCCCTCCCCCCGACACAGACCCCCCCCCGACACAGACTCCCCCCCCCGACACAGACTCCCCCCCCCGACACAGACTCCCCCCCCGACACAGACTCCCCCCCCCGACACAGACTCCCCCCTCCGACACAGACTCCCCCCCGACACAGACTCCCCCCCCTTGACAAAGACTCCCCCCCTTGACACAGACTCCCCCCCTTGACACAGACTCCCCCCCTTAGACTCCCCCCTTGACACAGACTCCCCCCCTTGACACAGACCCCCCCCGCTTGACACAGACTCCCCCCCTTGACACAGACCCCCCCCCTTGACACAGACTCCCCCCTTGACACAGACTCCCCCCCCCTTGACACAAACTCCCCCCCAGATCCATCT
>NW_027455305.1:0-39722 GCF_040206685.1 Ascaphus truei
AACTGGCCACCCAACCTCTGCGGTGCCCCTTTCACGGCAAACCCCACAATCAGTGCATGCTTCTGCCATTCCTGCCGGGGCAGGGGTGAGGGGAAACAAACTGGTTCCGACACACATGCATTATCTGTTCTGGTGTAAAGACAATAATACCAGCACTCCCCAGGACATGTGCTGGGTGTCACTGCGCATGCGTGAGCAGCACTTTCCAGGACATGTGCTGTGCTGGGTGTCAATGCGCATGCGTGACCATCTCTTCCCGTCTCCATGGCAACGGCATGACGCTTTGCGGGCTGAGGTTGGTGCACAGGCTGGAGCTGCTGACACCGCCCGGGAGACCAGCACAGCGTTATATCCACTGATTGTGCGTCAGGGGATGGACAAATACAAGGTAATACTGAGGTGAATGAACCCGGACTAGGTAATATTTACGGGTGTCTCACAGAGCAGTGGTGCTGGGGCTATTCCTTTAAAGAAGTGTGTGTGTGTGTGTGTGTGTGTGTGTGTGTGTGTGTGTGTGTGTGTGTGTGTGTGTGTGTGTGTGTGTGTGTGTGTGTGTGTGCATTCATGCATCTGTATGTATGTATGTATATCTTTGTTTATATAGCGCCATTAATGTACATAGCGCTTCACAGCAGTAATACACGTGCTATGATCATATCAATAACACATAATGGGATGAAGCGCTTCAGACATAAAAGTAACATTAGTAAAAAGGATTCCCTGCCCTGAAGAGCTTACAATCTAATTGTAAACAGTGGGAGAAGCCTCATAGGATCTCGGTTTAGAAGGCTTTGTGCTGTAAAAGCAGAAAGTGCAAGCCAATGGGGGGAGGGGGGTTTAGCCTGAAAAAAATGATGGTGTTATGAATGAAATAAATGGTACCCATATCCCATAGTACCATTACACTCAGAGTACTGCACCGGTCTGGAAACAGCTTCAATGCATGAGATACAGCAGGGGTGCAAAACTCCAGTCCTACAACCCCCTCAACAGGTCAGGTTTTCAGGATAACCCCGCTTCAGCACAGGTGGCTCAATTAGAGGCTCAATTGGAGGCTGAGCCTCTGATTGAGCCACCTGTGCTGAAGCAGGGACTGATTGATCCACCCGTGCTGAAGCTGGGATATCATGAATACCTGGTGGTGGGGGTTGGGGCTTGAGGACTGAAGTTGAGCACCCTTGAGATACATGATGTATGATGATGGCAGTATTGTGGTATAGAGTGGTCGTAAGTAAGATGCAGTGACTGCGCTAGATTTTGCGGTCCTAAGCAGGGATGATAACCAATCACTTCACCCATTGCTGCCACAAACCTTCATATTTTATCCAGCCACATGCATTAAGGGTAATGACATGAAATGTTGTCTTTGAGGTGCCTTATAACCAGTGGTTGACAAATCACCAAAAAATCTACTCGCCACACAAAAAAATCTACTCGCCACCTAGTACCAAATGTGTGCTGCTTGGGCCAATATTTACTCGCCCGGGGGTTAAATCCACTCGCCCGGGGCGACCAAATGTGTAGGTTTGTCAAACACTGCTTATAACGGTATCTCCCCCCCACACACATACACACACATACACACACACTGCCAGCCCCCTCATTATATATCATATAACACTTGCATCTTCCAAACATGGCCACACTTCTGATCTGACTGCAGTTTACCAGAGTCAAGAAGGAATTATTATCTTCCATGTGAAACACAACTGAAGCAGTGTATTTAAACTTGTTTGTTTGTCTTCCAATGGATCAATATACATAGTGTGTCTTCTGATATAGCATTAAATGCAAAGAATCATTGTCGATTCCTGTGACTTTGACAAAACTGTTGACGCCAATAAACATGTCTTTTTTCCAGCCTTGGTCCCTGTGTTGTCTTTGTCTCCCTTAGTCGTTCCTCCACTACATGTCACTGACCGACTTCCTTTGGATTTTTACAGGTGTTGGAAGAATGGAGAGCAGGATCCTTTGGAGCAACATGTATTGTGAAAGAGGCGGTAGGAGATGGAAGAAGATTTGCTGTGAAAAAGGTCTAGAAATCTGCTTGAGTTTCATGGAAATTGAGCGTAGCCTCACTGTAGGCCTTATGTCAGGTCTCCGCTGGCTACTGCAGCGCCCGCTGTGGCAGACACTGCAGGGACATGAGCCCTCCCCTCAATGGGGCCGGGCCCGCTGCGAGGGGGGTGCCGACACAATGCGCGCCGAGCTTTTCAGGAACAGCTGAAAATGGAGATGGCCTGTCTTTCTCCCTGCAGCTCCCTGCAGACCGGGGAATTCAGCTGCACGCGCCGCCAGCCTCGCGGTGCGCACGTGCAGCGGGAGGCACTGGGGCCGCATCCTTATGCTGTCCCAACAACCCAAAGCTGCACCCTTCTGCACACTCATAACTGGTGCCAATTTCATGGGCAAAATATGTATGTCTTTACTTTCAAGTAAATGGAAAATGGGAACATCAAGCACTCAGAGAGGGCATTCTGCATCAAAACTACCAACATTAGGCCCAGATCCACAGAAGGGTGCTAAGGACCTACATTCCCATTCATGTTGTGGATCTTGGCCTTAATGAGTTCACTATTTTATGTTCCTTAGTAGCAAATCTCTACAGCAGTGCTTCTCACCCCACTCATCAGGACACCAACCAGACCAGACTTTAGGAACCATTATTGGATTGGATCCTTTGCATTTATCTTGCATGTGAATGTGTGATTAGATGGTTAGCCCTAAAGCATGACATGGCTGGGGAGACCCAAGAAGAGGGGTTGAGAAACACTGCTGCATGGCCCCTATACAATGTTTTGTGAAGTCGCTCCCTGGTCCTACAGAAGAGGTCCGATCCATTCAAATACATGGAACTAAAATCTTCCCCCGGGTTATAAATTCCCAATACAACTTGAACTCGAATACCAACTTCTATCTGCTATCTCTTATCCGGATCCACTCACGGATTCTTTCATTTGTGGAAATGCCGTAGCAGCCTATGACACCGTTTATCCGTATAGTCATATTGATGCCTTTGGTGGAAATAAAAAAATCGAAGGCGTGCGGAGTCACAGCTGTCAACAAATGTCATGGGAACTCAATCAATTAGAAAAAATAAGTACTTTATTCGGGGCATATTGGAATACAAAAAAAGATTTAAAAAATCCTCCCACGTGTTTCGCACAAAACGTGGCTTTTTCAAGGAGTGATATTAATGCCTTTATTTGGAACACGTTTTTCACAGGTGGAATGCATTGATGAGCACGAAGCAAACCTTGCATTAAAAGAGGTAATTTTCCTAAGCGGACATACTATTAGTATTGACACTGCGATGATTTCCTAAGATGTTAGAAACTGCGCGCAAAGTCTTGATCAGCGTAGGGAAAGGATCGGGCTGGTGGCTTATTTGCTGGTGAAAGGTTCTTCAGCAAATTGCCAATTAGTGCAGCTACTTCCAAAAATAGCACAAAAAAAATGGCTAACTGGCCATATCGTTAGCCCACTTTCTCCTAATACCTAAAGGAGCAGTTCTCCCTACTCTGTTTTCGCCCACCCCTCCCTCTTTTATTTTACTTGTATAGGAAGCTGAACCAAATTAATTGCAGCACCGAAGACCTTGTGGTTCCCGGGACACTTACCGGGGAAGGTGCCGCCCATACTGTCCCCTCCAGGGGAAACAAAATGGAGGTTTAAATCTCCCACATCACGCGGGTCAATAGGAAGCCACAACGTCATCTGTCGCGGCTTCCTATTGGTCCGCATGACATGGGAGATTTAAATCTCCATTTTCTTTCCCCTGGAGGAGAGGCTACTAGTGGCACCTTCCCCCCGTTAAGTATTCAGGGAAGCAGGGGGTCCCTTGAGATGAAATTAATGCATTTAAGCTCTGGAGATCCCCTACCTCAGGGGTGAGCAACTTGTCCTCAAGGGCCATCAACAGGTTAGGTTTTCAAGATTTCCCTGCTTCAGTACACCTGTGCTGAAGTTAGGACTCATTGAGCCAACTGTGATGAAGCTGGGCCTGATTGAGCCACCTGTGCTGAAGCTGGGACTGGTTGACCCACCTGTGCTGAAGTAGGGATATCCTGAAAACCTGACCTGTTGGTGAACCTTACATCCTATTCACATTAAAAAAGGGAGCCCAGAGGGAACTGTTGCTTTAATAACATTTTGAAACCATGCAGACAAATGATAGATGATTCATATTTACAATGAAAGGATATTAATATGTAGTATTTAAGTGATTGAAACACTGCCATTAATGCTCTTGTGTAAAAGATATCTGTACAGTGTAAGCTTTTCAAGCTTTTCTTCTGTATAACAATACCCTGGTTGACTCAAGCATGGATTGCTTTGGCGTTTATGCGGGTCCCTGTGGAAATAAAGCCGATATTGCCCAAAGGAACCTGCACCATCAGTGGGATTCACTTTATGGGTTCCTGTCCAGCCCCCGGACCATCTAACTTTGTCTGTCTTTCTGTTTAATATTTCTTCTACAGGCCATGGTTCTGCTGAATCTTCAACACCCCAACATATGTGCATACAAGGAGTTTTTCATCACATGGGATAATACGGTACGAGGCAATCCTCCGTTACAGTAGATTGATAGATCAGTCATGATGATTGAATAAATATGTTTTCAGCGTTGCCCAGTTTGCAATCTACTTGCTAGGCTACCATAGATTGATATGACAGATCAGAGAAGCAATACATCCCTGCACAGAGCAGGAACACATGTCTTAACAGGTCACATCAACACAAAATGTTTAATGTAACCTATTCCCGGGCGGAGGGACTTACATTGCACAATGCTGATTTCTTTGAAGGTTTTAGCATCATCATTGTTTCAGAAACTATAGGAATGGCTCAGTGAGTAAAGACATT
The DNA here is from genome assembly GCF_040206685.1 of Ascaphus truei. Classification (NCBI taxonomy): domain Eukaryota; kingdom Metazoa; phylum Chordata; class Amphibia; order Anura; family Ascaphidae; genus Ascaphus; species Ascaphus truei. The sequence goes on from NW_027455305.1 coordinate 4,867, forward strand.
AACTCTGTAAACGACGACACTGAGTTTGAATCGGGGTCAGCTCCTTGTGAGCTCGAGCAAGTCACTTTATCTCCCTGTGCCTCAGGCACCAAAACCATAGATTGTAAGCTCACATGGACAGGGTCTGTGCCTGTAACAATGTGCTGTGTACCGCGCGCTCATACTGTAATTGTGATGTGCTATGAGTCCCATTGGGAGAAAAGCTCTATATGAAATAAAGTTATTATTATTATTATTATCTATATGTAACGATGTTAGCCCGGGCCAATCTCATATTGCCCCCCCCCCCTATGTGGACACTGCCCCCTGTTACATGAAGTGTAGTGTGGGGAACCTGCTGGCTTACAGAATCCCTGAGTCTCCCCCGGTGGTATGGGGGATGTCATCAGGACTGGCTTATGAGGTAATGCTGAGTTATACTCACTCATGGTACAGCGCCTCCATCTCTTCCAGACCCCCAGCGTAGTAGGGAGGAGTCTCTGAAAGAGAACCTCTATGTGCACCTTCTTCCCAAGTGACTCCACAATCAGGACAGAAGCGATATCTTTCTTTGGCATCCTTTATTGTCACCATACATGGACAGCCGCCCATCATAGCGGCCGGTCTTCTAGCCGCTCATCTCAGGTTGCCAACCCAAAGGAAGTCCCTGACCATACACTCCCAGGCAAGGGCACTGAAAGCAGGTCTAGCTCTTCCCTTACTCCCTGATGGAGTAAGAGGAATAGTCTTCCACACCACTCCCTTGAGGGAGGGCCACAAACACTGCCAGAGCCCTGACAGGTTGCTGGATAGACTCACCTCACTCAGGTGGTGAGGCACACACTGTCTAAATAGAGGAAGTGCTGCATATTATATAGATTCAGTAGGCACCACCCCTGTGTCACTGTAAGTGGACACAGAGCCTGATGTCACTTCCTTCACTGAATAATACAAAGCACAGGAGGTGAGGGCAAACCCCATGATTACTCCTGGCAAACCTGCCCTTAACAGGGATTATTGAACAAGAGGAGAAAGGCATGTAACCCCAAAACTACACAGGGCTACAAATATAAGGAATATAATTATGCACTGGTAAACAATGTCAATACAGTTATCTCCAATCCCACATATAACTTCACTAACACCTGCAATAGGTTTACATGTCTCCATGCCGATTGTCTGGCTCTGGTTCTCCGTTTAGATTTCCTCGCTCTTCCTTTCCCTGGTAATGGATGTCTCTGATCAGGGAGATCTCGGGGGCATCGTGCGGCTGAAGAGACAGTTGGTGAAAAAAATGGATGAAACGGTAAAGTATTTCGAGACAGCACGTACATATTAGCATCTCAGTCTTGTGCTCAACTGACCTTATCAGACAGAGGCATTTGTCATTTTAAATGTTACACTCTTCCAGTACCTACCCACGCTGCAGCTGGCGGTCTTTATTGAACTGATTATCTGAGCTCCCTGAGGGTATCTGTGTTTGCCAAGCGATGTTTTAATGATATAGTGAGAGCGCGGGGCCTGCACTTGTAGTTTCTTTTTTTTCTCAGCGCTCTCTTTGTGCCAGTAGGTGATTCAGATGTTGCTGGGACAGGCCATTGATGTTCTAGTATATATTCACAAACAGAAAGTCCTACACAGGTAAGCACTGCCATTTTCATCTTCTCTGCTGATTTTGATTAATTTTAGAATTATTGTTGCTTTTATAAGAGCCATTTGTGTCACAAATCTTTTTTTCAGCGTATATTCAGTCTTCCCTCAAGCCACCTGAGTATGCCTATGTAGTTTGATTTGGTATTTAAATTGAGTTTACTCCACATGAAGTTTATTCTTATCTGTACTTAATACACCGTCTTCCTGTTCTGCCGAAGGAACCTCAAACCCAGTAACATCCTTTTAAAAGACGAAGACTCGTTCTTGCTTAGCGACTTTGTTGTCGAGACGCTAGCGGCTGATGAGATGAAACTGAAGATAAGAATGGATGATGGTAAGAAAGCTATGTCAGTGAGATCTTTTATAGCGCAAGAGTGGGCATTACTTCCGAATATGGAGAATGATTGATGGTTCTCACTTCTCTCCTGACGTCACTACGCGCCTGTTCTGCGCAGGATACGTAACGGGAAGAGGGGAGCGGGGCCAGTAGGGGGAACTTACCCTTTAAGAGGTATCATCTGGGTAATTGATACTTTTCCTACCCAAATTTGACCTGTATGTTTAGTTTATTCGTTGAAGTGAGACTTGGGTGGTGTGTGATTCCCTCTTGCTCTTCCCCGCTGTGAGTTGTCACTGTGTGATCAGCAAGCGCTTGTACAGCCAGCGTCCCTCCTCCCCTCCCCTCATCTCTATTGGCTCCCTGATAAGGACAAGGGGGAAAGGGGGAAGAAAACACTTGATTGACAAACACCTTTGAGGCCCCTAAAAAATCCAACCAGCAGACTATGTGAGACTGCACCTTTTAAAGCAGCACTGCTGTTTTAAAAAAAAAAACTTTATATTTCAAAGCGGCAATTTGAGCCTTTTTCTACCAAATATCCCCAATGACTTGAATGTGTATTTTGGTCTGAAAACAGCCCATAGTCGCTTCGGAGTCTATAGAATTAACCGCTTGAAGCAGCAAAACATGTATTTTCTTTAAACAGGTGGTAAGCAGGGGGTCTCAGTAGCTGAACCGCATTGATTTCTGCTCCAGGGACCCCCTGCTCCCGGAGATACCTCGGTAGGAGGTGCCGGTAACAGCTCCGCCGGTTTAACGCCCTCTGTCACGCAGGCCAATAGGAAGCTGCATAGAGTCACGTCGCGGCTTCCTATTGGCCCATGTCACGCAGTAGCTTTAAATCCTCCTTTACGATAGCCCCACACAGCCCAGCTGGAGCTGCTACCGGCACCCCCTACGGAGATAGGTATCTCGGGAAGCAGGGCGTCACCAAAGCTGAAATTAACGCGGTTTGGCTCCAGAGACCCCCCCTGCCTCAAACGTGTAATGCTAAAAATTGCTGCTTTAATGAGAGTAACCTATGCCCGCCTGTCATAATTAAAGTAAGGCTAACCTTCTATCCCAACTGCTCACAGAATGCAAATTGTGGATGGCGCCCGAAGCACTGCAGTTTTCCTACAGCGAGAAATCTGATGTCTGGTCTCTGGGATGCGTTCTGCTAGATATGATGACCTGCTCTATAACCAATGTACGTTTTGTCAAAGCCTCCATTCCCCCATTACACGCACACACACACGCATAGACAATCTGTGTCTTGCAAAGTCCTGACCACAACAACACAACCCACAGGAGCTTGTGCCATCCACATATTTGTTTTCAGAAGCTGACTGTGAGCTTGTGTGACTTCTTTCCTTGTAGGATGCAGAAGTAGCTGCGTTACTGCAGGAGATCAGGCTGGATCCCGTGTGTTTAGAGAACGTTTTAAAAACACTTGTGGGCAAGGTTGGCTACTCTGCCGATCTGTGCCAAGTTCTCCTGCAGATGCTACAGATTCACCCTGTACAGAGAGCTACAGCAATGTGAGTGCAGAATTCTAACAGCTGCTCTCAGAGAAACCTCATTTCGCGTTGCAATGTTGGTTGTTTTTGTTACCCGCTTCACACATGTTGTGCATTCATTGCGGGGGGGAATTGTTGAGGTTTTGAAAGTTCACATACTACATTTATGCCGAATTTCCATGTTGGTCTAATAAACTTGTAAAATGTTTTGCACAGGGAATATACGTATAGTTTTCTTGTCTCGATACTGGTGACTTGCCCCCAGGTGTACTGACTGTCTGATAGAGGACTGAGAACCCATGCTATCATTATTTGGGGTTTTAACTGTCCAGGAAGAATCCTCAATAGGATAATTGGTCACGCCATAAAGGGACAGATTTGTTTCCTAAGATGACCATTATTCTGTGAAACTTGAGAGGTTTAGGGGGTTATTCATTAAACTGTGATCGGGGCACTATCGCACCGAAACGCCTTTTGATTTCGGTAGAAGGCCCAGTGTCTCGATCGGCACTATTGCAGTTTAATAAATTACCCTCCTTCTAAACTTGTCGTGTTTTGTACATAAGGAGAGCATCGACTAATACGCCTTGCCAAATGGAACAAGGGCTGTGTCTGACACTAGCAAAAACACACGTGGAGTGTCCAAAAAAGCACACGTTACCCATTTGCTAACAGAGCGGAGTTCCAGGCCATCCTGCAATAAGAAGAATTCAAGTGGTTATGATCATTAATTCATTGTGCAACCATGCAGTACATTTATTTTTGAGATATTCGATCCTCAATATTTCCAAAGCTCATTAGACATGGGCATCGTTATTAATTAATACTTTAGCAGCAGACGACACATGATGAAAGCAGTATCGTTTGCCAGCTCGCTGGTACTTGCTGCTGAGACTATAACATTGAAAAGCTATTAAACATCTTCATTTCTGAAACAGATGTCAACAAATTCTTGACAATGTGAAGACCAAATAAATGGTTGTATTTAGCACTTTATAATTCGAAGTATCATATGGGAGACTGGGACATATTTACTTTATACGCAGTAATGTTTGGGTGAACCTGACACTTAAAGTCCGCATCGTGTCTTTCTCGTGTCTTGCTGACCCTAGCGAGTTGATGGACGTGCCCTATGTTAAGGAATGCTTGATTTTGGTTGGATCACCTTTGTCTGGAGTGAAAAAAACTTTACCCCCCGGAGTTTCTGATGAGCTGTATGAAGGAGGAATAGAGAAAGCTTTAGGTAAGTTGGGAATATGAAACGATAGAGAGAATATCACCAACATCCGAAGAGCGGGGAAGGAGACAGCACACCAGGTAAGTGAAAAAATGTACATAGAACATCGTTTCGGAGACAACTCGGGGCGCCCAGAATTGGCTCAGAAATGTTGGACCCGATATTCGATGTACTAATATACATCTCTTCACTTACCTGGTGTACTGTGTCTCCTTCCCCGCCCTTCAAATTTTGGTTAAGTATTCTCTCTCTCCCTCTCCTCCTTTCTCCCTCTCTCTTTCTCTCTCTCTCTCTTTCTCTCTTTCTCTCTCTATATATATACGCACGCGTGTACTCGCTAATATAGGATTTTTGTTTGCAGGTGTGCTATCTTTAATCTTTTTTTTTTTATATATATATATATATATATATATATATATATATATATACATACGCACACACTCACACACATTTTTGTGGCAATGTGGGTACAGAGGAGAGGCAAAACACATATCGAAGCTATCACAACCGCAGCACATTGCTGACCCTGTTTTGCAGCAAAGGGCTACAATCACAGCAATGACCCTCCTTTAATTACCCATAATTGTCACGATGTATGTTTGCGCTCCCGTCCTGTCCCGTAGTTGCATTAGATAATACATGGGCTATGGATGTGGCGCGCTACAAGAACCCGTGGGACAAAGCTTCGATGTCTCATAAAAGCAACTACAATTGAGGGTGTGTGTAAAATCAGATTATATGCTCCCACCCTGTGTTTATATTCATGTCGTTACTGCACACTGGGGATTTCACTTTGCTTCAGAGGAACTGTGACTCCCACCTTCTTTTATTATACTTTAAAAAAGGTTAAACATGCAGAATCTACTGTAGTATCTAATTGGGCTTATTCAGAAAAGACTTAACATTAATGTTTTAACGTATATTTAATCATTCATGTTCAATATAAGTCAATATTATAATGGTTACAAAGACAAACATTTTTTTATTAGAATAGTGTAATACCATCACAATAATACGTCCGCCTTTCTAAAGCTGTTATTACATGTTATGGATTTTGCCCCCTGCTATTTCAACGTAACAGCAAATAATTATGTTCAGAATCCGCAACTTTGGATAATATTCAAGCCTCTGGTTATTAACAAATAATGCCGTCATTGCGAGTTACCAAGTTAAAATGTAATTCAGCTTTGGACCGTTTGGTTTCTTATCTTCAATATAATGCTCATAATAATAATAATAATTGTACACAGAGCATATGTTAGTATTTACAGACACAACGGATTCATCACCCGACGCGCTTGTAGTCATTTAATGACCAAAGCATATGGAAATGCAGTAAATAACACAGGTCCAAACTGGCATCCGCCATTTTGTATTACGCTGAGCCTGTAACATTTGGCTTCTCCATTGGTTGTATTCCTCATGTTGTCGCTATTTATCTTGCAGAGTTCATGCAGATTTATACTGACTTTGAAGATGCTCAGATATCAGCACTAAGGCACCTGTCCTGGTACATTGCAGACCAAGATGGTATGTTGGGAGACTTTATGACCCAAAACATAGATTGTAAACTCATCTGGGCAGAGACTGTGCCTGTAAAAATTCCTATGTGCTGCGTACCACACATACTGTAATTGTGACGCACTTTGAGTCCTATTGAGAGAAAAGCGCTATATGAAATAAAGTTATTACTAGCTGTTCCCAATGTAACATACGCCGATCAAGCAGATCTTAACGGTTGTTAATTAAACATTGCTCTTTCTTTTCACTCCCCCTCCCTGTAATGCCTTTCTGTCTCTTGTCTCCTCTTCCCCATCTTACTCTCTCCTTCATTATGCCCTGCTCCTCTTTGCACTCTCTGCCTTACTGTGTCTGTTCCTCTCTGTGCACACTACACTCCCTCTCCTACTCATCTCTCCTTGCTGTTTCTGTTTCCTCCTCCTCACCTTGTTGTCTCTCCCCCCTCTCTTTGCACTCCCTCCTGTCCCATGTGCACACTGCTCTCCGTTCCCTTCTCATCCATCTGTCTTCTCCTCTCCTTGCTGTCTCTGTCTCCTGCTCCCTTTGCTGTCTCTGTCTCTTCCTCTCCTTGCTATCTCTCCCCTCCTTGCTGTCTCTCCTCTCCTCCATCATGCCCCACTCCTCTTTGCACTCTTCTACCCCTCTCTTTGCACTCCCTGCCTTACTGTGTCTGCTCCTCTCTGTGCACACGACACGCCCTCCTCTTCTACTCATCTCATCTGTCCTCTCTTTGCCGTCTCTCTGTTTCCTCCTCCTACTCACCTTGCTCTCTTCTCCCCTCTTTGCACTCCCTCCTGCCCCATGTGCACACTGCTCTCCTCGTCATCCATCTGTCTCCTCCTCTCCTTGCTGTCTCTCTGTCACCTCTCTCCTCCGCTCCTTGCTGTCTCTGTCTCCTCCCCTCCTTGCTGTCTCTCTGTCACCTCTCTCCTCCCCTCCTTGCTGTCTCTCTGTCTCCTCCCCTCCTTGTTCCTCTCATTGAGGCATTCCAGCTGTTGCATAGCATCCCTGTAACAGCTGAACCTTTGTACGGAAACATACCATATACACACACACACACACAGAGCTTGACAAATGCACTCACCCGCACGCCACGGGCGAGTGCATTTTGGCCGCTGTTGAGTGCTTACCTGCGGCGTGGTGCGGCGATCTCCGTCTTCCCCTGCAAATTGTACTCTTCCCCCTGCAGGTCCTGAATTTTTTTTGCCATGGCAACGGGACGCTACGTGACCATGGCAACATTTTTTCAGGACCTGCAGGGGAAAGAGTACAATTTGCAGGGGAAGACGGCGATCGCCGCACCACGCCGCCGGACCCCGCCGCAGGTAAGAGCCGTGAAGGAGGTTTTTTTGGGGGGGGGGGGGGGGGAGGGGCGAGTGGGTTTTTCCTTAGTTTGTCGAGATATTTGCAATAAAGTTATGGTGGGAGCAGTTATTTTAATGCTCACTAATACTGTACAGTTTAGCACAGGCTTTATGGGGAAGTCCTTAAGCTTTCTAGTCTGGGTTATATTGATGTACAATGTATTTTATGTGACCACATTTTCTGAAGATTTATTACTGGGCCTTGGTCACTTCAACTTTGTCATTATGGAACCGAATTTCCCTTGGTTAAATTACCCCAAACTAACAAAATAATTACTGTATGTGGTATTTGTTGTTGAGTTTTGTGACTATGAATTTGAAAAAATATGAAAGAAATTAAGAAACGTGTTAAAGACGACAGAGAAAATCTTACTAGACTGATAGCTTTCACTTGACGGCAACTCCAATATATATATATATATATATGACTAACAGGGGCAGCACTTTTAAAGGACTGTGTTTGTTTTAGGTTGGTTGTGTATAGAAGAGATCATACGGCTAGTGGTGCAGGCCATGAAATTACACAGCGATAGTTTGGACATACAGTTGGAAGGCATCTGGATCCTGCGGGATCTAGTATCCCAAGGTGAGAAAAGGAAGCCTGAACACATTGGGGGGGATTCTATATAATCCTGCGGGATCTAGTATCCCAAGGTGAGAAAAGGAAGCCTGAACACATTGGGGGGGGTTCTATATAATCCTGCGGGATCTAGTATCCCAAGGTGAGAAAAGGAAGCCTGAACACATTGGGGGGGTTCTATATAATCCTGCGGGATCTAGTATCCCAAGGTGAGAAAAGGAAGCCTGAACACATTGGGGGGGTTCTATATAATCCTGCGGGATCTAGTATCCCAAGGTGAGAAAAGGAAGCCTGAACACTTAGGGGGGGGGATTCTATACAGTATAATCCGAAGTGGCCATTGGAGAAGTTTTCGAACGAAAACCCCCATTGACACCAATGGGTTTTTTACATAGTTACAAAGTAGATGAGGTTGAAAAAGTCGAGTTCATCCTATATTTGTATTTACATTTTATTGATCCAGAGGAAGGTAAACAAAAAAACATTATCCAATGCTATCTCATAAGGGGAAAAATACATGTATTTCCTGACTCCAAAACGGCCACTTTGGAATATGTAGAATTACCCCCCTTACTGTTAACCATAAAATGTGAGACCAGCATTGAATCGGGCGTCCCTTCAGCATTACATGGTTAGAAGCAGAATGAACCTGCATTGTGTTGACCAATTATTTTTGCTTTGTGAATATATTGGATATGTACTATAAGTGGGATGGGTTATGGATTAGAGCAGGGCTGGCCAACTCCAGCCCTCAAGGGCCCCCAACACCTTGGGTTTTCAGGACATCCCTGCTTCAGGCACAGGTGGCTCAGTCATAACTAAGCCACTGTTTGAGCCACCTGTGCTGAAGCAGGGATATCCTGACAACCTGACCTGTTGGTTGCCCTTGAGGACTGGAGTTGACCACCCCTGTATTAGAAAGTTTGGGAACAAAGGAAGATGATCTCCTGCATTCAAGGACAGCACAGTTGCTTTTGATTGATGATGTTTATTACTTTCATATTAACCCTTATCCTGCCAGAAGGCAGAGCAGGAGGGGCTAGTACACAAATGATCAAGTATAGCATAATTTCTGTGACGGGATTACAATGAGCAGTTTGTAAAGGTTCTCCTCCCGTTTTCAGCTTTAGCACATGGCCTGAATGAAGAATGTTTTATTAGTAACGAGCTGATCACGACCCTAGTGAGGGGCATGCGGTCTTTCCTTCCCAACACAGGGCTACTGTCTCAGATCTGCAGTCTGATGATGATGCTATCAGCCAATGGTACGTCAACAACTCTCTTGCACACATTATAACACGTTTTCCTTTATTGACATAAAAATATAATTTATTTTTCATTATTTTCTTCAAGAAATAGCAATAAGGTAATCATCGCAGTTCAAGAGCCTTAGGTCCTCACCAGCCTCGCCTTTTTATGATATTAAATTTAAAACATGTCCTAATTTTGTCTTTGAGTGAGATTGTCCACACACTCGTGGACACGTGCTACACTGACCATCTTGCACACTCGTGGACATGTGCTACACTGACCCTCTCGCACACTCGTGGACACGTGCGATACTGACCCCCCTCACACACTTGTTGTGGACAAGTGCTACACTGACCCTCTCACACCCTCGTTGTGGACACGTGCTACACTGACCCTCACACCCTCGTTGTGGACACGTGCTACACTGACCCTCTCACACACTCGTCTGATAATAGCGATTCTCCTCATGTTCAAACAAGCAATTTCTGTGTGTCCAAGTAGACCAAAGACCCTACTTTTCCCGGAGTCCTTTCATGTATTTGTATTTTGGGCAGCCTTGATAGGACGCCTGACCAAATGTTACATTTTTCCCTTTGCAACTTTTTCCATTTATTCACCTGGAACTGACACTTTTCTCTGTATATTCCCAGAACCGGACCAGGCCAACCTCCACCCCCCTCCCCCCAAAAAAACAGGGTTTCATAGTGCTTTTCGCTACATGGAGTTAATCAGTTGAACCAACTCATCGGCCCTTATAAAATATACTGAAAAGCCATCTTCTTTTACTCAGATTTCCGTCCTGTTAATACGAATGGGGCTTAAATGTTCCTGAGCAAGGGGAAGATGGCATTTTGAATAGAGCAAAAGAGAGCATGTCCAGGGACTTCAGAATTCTTTTAAGCCTAATTCAGGGAAAATGACAGTGATGTCCTTAATTTTCCTATCAAAATGTTTCCATAAGCAGACATTTCCATGTAATGCCCAAGATTCTCTTGGGATAAATAATAGTCGCATAACAATGCCACTGTTGGTTTCTTGAGAGGTGGCTGCAGAGCTGTTGGGGAAAGCTGGAGTCCTCCAGGATACGCTGAAGATCATGGAAAGCTCACTGGAGAACAGAGAGTTGTGTCTGTCCTGCTGTGGGCTTCTCTGGAGCATGGCTATGACCGGTGAGTCTGTACAGGGCGGTAATATTCAGCTCATGTTTTTTTTGGGAGTCTGACCCTTTCAATACTTCAGGGTCCCAAAATAAAATACACAAGAAGGCCATCAAGGCAACAGCTGATGTAGACCAATATGAAAGCTGAAGCCAGGAATCTCTGCTCAGACGCGACTAGGCGTTAATGCACATTGCCTTGCATAACAATCACAGTATTTCTGGCTCAACACTTCTTTTTCAATTCCTTTTCTGTCTGATACAGAGAGTCATACAAGAAGAGAGTGGCTAGTCTATGCCGTGCCAGTCATTTTCAATCTGGTCCTTAAACATCTTCATGATGGACAGTTGGTAGAATCGGCTTGCTGCTCTCTCTGGATCCTGTGTCTGAAAGGTGGGTAAATCGGTTCACAGATTAAAGTGAAATAGAGAGAGAATATCCTGCGTATAGTGTCCCAGGGTGCCGACTTCACATCCTCCTTATTACATCACATCAGATGTACAACCTTTTACCACTGGTTGTGTTACTTGTGTAGAACAACTTTTAGAAAGTTAAGACGAGCACGCAACCCCCTGCAGTTTGAATTAAAGGATCAGCAAAATAAACATATTCGAATGCACACAGCCATATGTAGAATGTGACTATGATAATAAACACAAATATAAACTTCAATTATACACTGCACTTATTTACCAATATGAGAAGTTAGAGATGTGAGTTGGGTTGTGAAATGCAATAAAATGATGGATTCTATCTTGTCTTATTTATAGGGTGTGTGGTGGAGGAGCAAACCGAATCAATAAGTTGGGCCCTTCTGGAATCTCTTCATGCACATCCACAGCGGCCAGTTCTGGTTAAGAACGCTTGCCTGGCGTTGGCCAGTCTGCTAAGGACGTCAGGTACCAGCTGTAAATTTTACTGCGAGGTTAAAACCATTCTGCATCTTTTCTATTTTCTAACCAGTTTAATTTATATTAGATATGGATACAGCTGCTTTAGAGCACTTGATCTGGGGCCCAGATTAACTTACAACAAGAAACAAAGAAGTCCAGAGCAACATCCAATGTGACAAAACTACACAGTGAAATACCTATAGATCTCTTGAAAAAGGGTCCTTTAGTTAACCCTTTGCCAAAGTGTATAAGCCTGCGAGCCACTTCAAGGCATGAGCAATTCGCAGGTCCTAACACTAACTGATTAAAATTCTTATTTGCCTCCTATAATTAGAGGAACAATGGTCCTAGCATTGAACCTGTCAACCAGCTGCATGAAAAGAGAACCTGCTTACTTGGAAAGTGGAAAGTGGGGAGGGGCGAGCTTCAACCCTGGGAGGGAGGAGCCACTAACCTCCAAAACAGCTCAGACCAGCTGGACAAAGTTAACAAACACACAGATACCCAGCAAGCTCTCAGAAACCCCCCAAAATGACCACAAAGTGTGTATATGTGTGTAATATAAATATATATATATATATATATATATATATATCAAAAGGAGTGCTACTTGTCATATACATTTAGCCACACTCAGTAGCACTATATATATAGTGGTAATTTTGTGAGGTTTCTGAGAGCTTGCTGGGTATCTGTGTGTTTGTTAGCCCAGATTAGCTTGCAATTTAATTTCCATAATTATGGGCATTGTAATGTATCTATTGCTCAGACACTGGATACATGGGATTGTGGAATCAACTCTGTATTCTGCCCTCGTTTCAAGTAGTTTGCAGCGCTTTCCACTTCTCCGAGAGGGGATTTCAGAAAACTGTTGCCCCTCTTTTTCTCCCAGAGTTGGCAGCGTTTCGAGTCCTGGTGCCAGTATCGGGGAAAAACGGCATTGCCCTCATTAAAGAGATTTACCATCTACACTCCGATGACCCAGAGATAGTGGAGAACATGTGCTTGCTCTTCAGTGAGATGGCTCATTATGGTAAAAACGAGTTGTTTACTAAACCACTAAATGAAGCTTGGTTTACTTTTCATTATTGGCTCTTGCATGATCATTGCCATATATACAGGCATACCCCGCTATACGGACCTTCACTTTATGGACATATTTACAATAGCACCATTCCCCTGCGTCCGAATGCTCGCTTTGCAAGTATGAACACTTATTCAGCCCTACAGACCGCCGTAGTTGTGTGACGCGCAGATTCACCTCGTCCAATTGTAAAACGGCAGCTCGCGCATGCGCCTGTGAGTAGGACACAGGCACGTCCTGAACAGCAATACCGACTCCCTACCGCTACCAAAGTGAAAAAAGGTAGTGCTTCACTTTAAGTACATTTTCGCTTTACATACATGCTCTGGACCCATTGCGTACGTTAATGCGGGGTATGCCTGTAGTTTGAAATGGCTGTAACATCCCATCCACCCATAAATGTATAATAAGATTGTCGTAGGCCCTTTTTGCTTAGTATATTCTTCCACTGTACCAAATCCTGGGTGACAATTCCCTGAACGAAAATGTATACTGTGCCGAAGGGAGGAGCTTAGTGCTGAGAACACTGCCTTTGAAGCTGGTGAAGTCGGTTCTCATCCCGTTGTCAGCTTTTTATAATAACCTTGGGCAAGTGACATTATCTCCTATTTCAGGCACTACAATTAGTTTGTAAGCGACGCATCCGATTTAAGAAACACACATTATTAGTAGGTTACCTGCACTAGTATTCAAGCCAAGAACATCTGCCAGACGAACTATAAATCCAGCTTCACGGTTGCAGTTGAAGTGGTCACTTGTTGAAGTGGGGGACAAATTACTTTTTTTCTAAAAGGCCGTTATAATACTGTTAACACAGCATCAGGCATTCAGGATATCGGTAACAAGGTTACTCAGGTAATATTTCTGTTTAGCTAACTCAGATGTATCTTGTTGCAATAAATCAAATCACAGGCGTTATGCGCCCACACCTCTCCAACCCCCAGTACGAAAGTTACCCAGCGACGTACTGAATCAATCTAAATTATGGGGCAATGGGAAAGAAGTGGCAAATTAACATACATTCCCCAAGAATCACTTGCATCTGCAGCTATTCTGTGTATTAACCCACCTGCTGGACAGGAATCAGGAACTTAACGGAGGAATTTCCTTTCTCACAGGGGACACTAGACCAGAAATGTTGTCACAAAACATGGGACCGTTCATGCGTGAAATCAAAGTGAAGTTTGCATCAACCGAGGTATGAAAGCCTTTCTCTGTGTTCAGCGGTTCGATGCAATCATTTGGAAACTTTAAACTGTAATATGTAGGTCAGTACTTGTGTGCAAAGACCTGTTGCTATGTGAATAGAGGAAAGCCATTTCATAGAATGAGTTCCTTTTCCATCTTTGGCCAGATTAGACATTTGGAATAGTGAGCAATGAGCCTGTCAAAGGGTCTAAAGCAGGGGTGGGCAACTCCAGTCCTCAAAAGGCCACCAACAGGTCAGGTTTTCAGGATAGCCCTGCTTAAGCACAGGTGGCTCAGTCAAAGGCTGCACCCCCTTTTGTTGAAGCAGGAATATCCTGAAAACCTGACCTATTTTACAGGTAGTCCTCGTTATCCAACATTTCACTTTACAACGAATGGCATATCCAACGCTTTACAATGCAACCCTATGGGCTGTTTTGACGCCAGAATGCGTTATCCAACGCTCACTGCCACTGATTAACATGGGACTCACTTTACAACGGTGTCACTATCCAACGCTACTTCCAGAACGGATTCCGTTGGATAACAGAGGACTGCAGGGAAAAATCGTGATATGTAAAAGATAAAAATATATATATAGTGCAGATGGTAAATCACTGCTAAAATGACAATCAACAATAGGAATCGAACTCACAAAAGTCGTAGTAAATTATTGCATGTCAGAGATCGCACGCGTAGAGTTTTCTGAGGGAACCTGCACACTGAAGGACTGGCAAATTCACTGCTGACACCAGACCCATTTTGGCTTCCCGCCCTCACCTGTGACGCGAAAGCGAAAGTGACGCGACGGCAGAGACTGATGCGGAAATACACTGTGAGGCGCAAGTGAAGCACCGGGTAGCAGCTCCACACTCTACCACCCTTCTATCGGCGGTTCTCTCCACCATCCGTCTTATATATGGAAAATGTGAGTTTCCTTTACCATTTGTGACGAATACACTATTTATAGTTCAAATAGTGTGCACTATTGTGGTTTTCTTTCACTTACATATCATATCAATCCACCGAGGGACATCCTGATTCCTGATATCTAAAGGGCTCCAGTCAGAGAGAGATGGATCTCTGACATGCAATAATTTACTACGACTTTTGTGAGTTCGATTCCTATTGTTGATTGTCATTTTAGCAGTGATTTACCATCTGCACTATATATATATTTTTATCTTTTACATATCACGATTTTTCCCTGCGCTCCTCCTCAACTCCAAGAAAAGAAAATTCCACATCCTGGGACTTGGAACTGTCCCATCAGAGGAAGTTGAGCTGCTCTTTTACACTATATATTTTTAATTCACTATTTGGTGTAAGGTTTATCTGTGTATCAACCGGTGTGTCACTTATTACACCAATTTATTATCACCTAGGAAGCGCCCAGTCCACCCACTCTCCCCACTCCCCTACCTTTTGTCACATAACAGAGGACTGCCTGTATTTATAAAATATTTTACCAGGAAGTAATACATTGAGAGTTACCTCTCGTTTTCAAGTATGTCCTGGGCACAGAGTTATGATGATATAGATACATGGTTACAAATACATGGGTACATTAAGTGAGCAGGGTTATACATTATATACAAGATATTGCATGCACAGTTAGAGATAATAATATATATTATAGGCGTATGCAAGTTACAGACCAGATTAAAACGTGAGACCGCTTTAGTTTTCAAAGAACTTAGACTGGTGGCGGCTGAGAGTCTCAGGCCCTTGAGAACTGGATGTGATCACGCCTGATCCAAAGTCTTATACAGTCTTCTAACTGGTACAGAAACGGGCAGCAGATTAACAAATGCATTACACTTAAATGACTTAAATCGATCTGCTTTACAATTTAAAAAAGGGGTATATTGAAATTGGGCATGAATATAACATAAATTTAGCCAACCCTCAAATGTTTATTTAAGCACATTACAACTCCACATTGTTCTGTTTCTTTTATCAGGAGATTGTTACTCTTGCGGAATCCACACTTTCCAAACTGGAAACATAAGGTAACATATTTTGGATGCCACTTCCTTCCCTAGTAAAGAAGATCTTAACTCAATGTTTTTCAACTGGGGTTCCCCAGAGCCCACACATTCTCCAGGCATCCCTCAAGGGTTCACCAAGTACAGAAGAATTTACAATGCATCAGACGCACCATTAGAGAGGGTTGGGGATCCTTACAATGCATCTGATCTCAGATGTGCTTTTAGAGGGGGTTGGGGTACCGCAGAATTTCACAATATAAATTATAATGTTCCTTAACCCCCCCAAAAAAAAAAAAAAGTTGGAAACCACGGACCCACTGCCCTCTGGTGATGCCTGCAGCAGTAAGAGTAGCCACTTTCTGTCTAGGTGTGTCATGAATAGCAATTCAATAGTTTACAGGCACCATAAGCCTGCAAGGGGAAAGAGACAGGTTTAAATGGTTCAGCTGGACTTCGATACACAAGATGTGGTTGTATTAGGAAGCGTCTCCTCCCCCACTCTTACCTACCCACAAATGTGTTGCCAGATTTTACCTGCACATATGGCTTCATAAACATGATTATTGTAAAGTGTTTTGGAATTTAAAGAGAAACACGTATGCGATTGGAATAGAGCGATAGGGATATGAAGGGATTATTTTGATGATGTTCTTTCCCATTAGGGCATCCCGTTACACCATCAGCTTGTCCTCCCCGAAGACGCGTTAATAAACCGGTTTGTGTGCACCGTGACAGATTCATTTGAACCGCTGTATAATTTTCAACAAATAAAACAAGAGAAAACGTGACGTTATGCAAAAGTTTTTTTTTATCCCTCATATTACATCTATTTGCACAGACCAGGTCAGAATTGATAAATACAAGTTAAGATAAAACACCTCTGCTGCAGCACAATGCTTTTCAGCCTGTTCCCCTGGCTAGTTCAGACATTCCTACATTTATTGTGGGGGGGGGGAAGCAGCATGGAGCTCCTGTGATATGTGGGTGAACCTGACATACAGTAGAAATCACATGGCAAGGCCTTACCTACTTTCTCCCCAAGCCCATCACTGTAAACATCGGCAACAAAATATTATGCAGTGGAATTTCCAGCCCCATGGGTCTCCTCCTCTAGTCAAAACACCGAACGTTCACATGAATAGGTTCAGCGGTGGTATTTGTATTTCCATTTACTTGGTACAGGCTTCCTGCACAGATATGGGGGGTTTGTCCATGTGCTTTCCAACACTGGCTTTGCTTGCTGCTTTTGCAATATTTTTGGTCAGATTGACTAAAATCGGTGCCAAGCTTCAGCGCCCAGTTAAAGGCTCATGCAAACTAATGGGTCTTAACGTTGCACAGTCACCAAGCACTGTTGAGCCTGCCTATTTCTCTCCCATTTTATCTGTCAAAAGAGGCCTCTAATCAAACCATCATCCCCTGGGATGGAGAAGATTGTTTTAGCTTTTAATATGGAGCTGAACACTTCCCTAGCACAGGGATGTGACTTCACTGCATAGTGATTATGGGCCAATAACTCACTTCAAGTGCTAGTACGAGCCTCAGTTGGTTGCTGCTGGGCCCCCATCCCCTTTTCTATTGTATTAGGATAAGGATACCTTATCTCCAGGATATCAGTACTATGATCTGGTTGCAGAATATTTATTAAAAATCTAAACTTGAGAGAAAATTCAGACTTTGGTCAATGGCTGTAACAATTTCAGGTCTAATATCCACCCCGTTTCATTCACAAAATACGCCTTTTTAGTTTCTGGAAATGTAAAAATATAATTTTAGACTCATTTTGAGTACGTGCAACAGGTCTGTAATGTTCTGAAGCAACACAATTACTCGCCGACCTCGCATAGCTGTCATTATGTTAAACATGTCCATGTGAAGAATGGTTTTCACTGAGCAAATGTTTCACAGGTTATTGCTTCTCACAGAGCTAAAAGAATCCCAATTGGAGGGCTAATCACACGGGTGGCCAACTCCAGTCCTCAAGGGCCACCAAACAGGTCAGGTTTTCAGGATATCCCTGCTTCGGCACAGTCAGTGGCTCAGTCAATGACTGCACCACCTGTGCTGACGCAGGGATATCCTGAAAACCTGACCTGTTGGTGGGCCTTGAGGACTGGAGTTGGCCACCCGTCTATCATACAAATGGAAGCATTGGAAGATTGCTTCTCGTGCATGGACAAGAATCTCCAAACCTAGCAGGAGGAGGGGTTCCCTTTACAGTATGTTACATAACATAAAACTTTTAGAACACGATAGAGCAAACGGACATAATGGTTTGATAAATTATATAGCAGTCTTAGGCTGCGTTTATAGTAGTGGCGACGCTACAGGTGCCGTTGCTGTAGCAAAAGTTGCACACAGGTGTGCGATGTCGCTGGCGGCAAGGGGCTATGTGATTGGCTGCTGCCAGTCACGTGGTGCGGCTGTCTCTGGAAATCTCATTCTTTTGACTACAGCGATTTTGGTAGCTGTGACGTCACACGTCGCGCCCACTATGGCCGGTCGCTACGGACTACATTAAGTTGCTTTGCGGCTGCACTCTGTCGCCAGTACTATAAACGCAGCCTTACACTCAAGAAAAATTCTGTACAAATTCTATGCTTGAATTTTACAGCTAAGGCACACCAGGTGTAGAGAGCTGCTATTCCCCATCAGCCCACACATGGAAGCAGCATCCATATGTCACAGGAAAGGGATGCTGGGCCGATCACTTAGGTGTTCGTTTGTCTTTGTGGGTGTCCGGCTTCGGACTGGTGTACTTTGCTTTAATGGCTGCTTCCCAATGCTTCTTTTCCATTGTGTAAAGGCGCATGGCGGCCTGAGCATCTTGGATCTTAAAAATAAATAAAACCCCAGAATAAATCAGAGTGGTAACCTACCATCATGTCAGGCACAGCCTTGAAGAACAGTGGGAGGTATGTAACAGTGCAGACATGTGAATCCTTTGTTTATATATTATCCTAGGGCATCCTATGTCACATCAGCTTTATGTGCTGGTGCTTTTGGAGCCCAAAAGTTTTAGACGGCAGGATACTTAAGAGTAGGGTTGGTTTGTCGATATTATACTTTCAAAACTATGTAGAAGGAGCGGCTCTGTGAGTAAAGACACTGACTGACACTGAGATTGCTGCAGGGGAGCCTGGTTCAATTCCCGGTATTGGCTCCTTCTGACCTTGGGCAAGTCACATTATCTCCCTGTGCCTCAGGCACCAAAAACATAGATTGTAAGCTCTACGGGCAGGGACCTGTGCCTGCAAAATGTCTCTGTAAAGCGCTGTGTACAATTAGCAGCGCTATACAAGAACATGCTATTATTATTATTATCATCTTGTAAATGCCACAGGAAAAAAGAAAACCTGGTTGGGGGCTACACAAAACAATCATCAGCTCTGTAAAAGCACCGCACCCACTCAGGGGTGGAATTAATGAGGGATTGTGAGATCACAAAAGAGGACAGAGGACAGTTGGATGCTGGAACGAGGGCCCCAGACAATCACTATGAGGGTCTGGGTTAGAAAGTGATCTAGTCAAGATAGGTGTCGGGAATTGCGGGGATTAGAAGACTAGTGTCCTACACACACGCAACAATCTCCCCTGAAACAGATGCCCTATACGCATCAGTAGCGGTGAAAGGACAAAGAGCAGGATACCTACCGAGCAGTGTTCACCAGTCTGAACCTTCACATTCAGGATCTTCTCACACAGCAGTTTAAGCGATGGGCGCCCACACTACACATAAAAAGGAAACGTGAGGTTAGTAGGTTGGTGACCTGGTCATTACGTTTGATACACAGCCATGGTTTTCCAGCTTCCCCTCACAAAAAAAAGTGTCCGTTTAGGTCCTCACTTTGAATTAAATCACTTTGACCTTTGTGTGTTCAGCTCATATCTATCAAAAGAGAAAAAAAAGCACCAACACATTCTCATGTCATCCAACCATCTTTTGGTAGTCTTGGTCTTTTAATTCTCCTTGTAATTTCTTCGTGCGTTATGTCCGGCCCACTGCCATTTTTAATTTCTTCGCCCCTGTCATGTCAGACTGGTTTGGTTTTTAACCCATTCATTTTTTTCCCCTGTCTCTTCGGGGAAATACCGAACATACATCTCTCCATGTTTACAGTTGCCTGATGCTTTAACTATCTTTGCATTTAGGGTCCACATTTCTCACTCATACGTGAGCACAGGCAGCGTACACTAGGTCGAACACTTTCCTCGAGGCAGTGGACGGTACCGTTGAAAGATTGTCTTGCGCTCCATCCTATTGATTTTCATTAAAAAGATTCCCATCCATTGCCGCTTGCCAGCCAAGGTAAACAGGTCTTCCACTTCTATTCCAAATTTGCAGAGTTTACACCTTTGTTGATCCCTTTAGTCTTGCTGAGATTTATATGGAGCCCCACTTTCCTCGGGTAATTCTCAGATTTGTTGCAAGAGGTCTTCTGGACGTGTGGCAAAAATAAGGCCACCCGCAAATCATATTTAACAAGTATTCACTGTGGATTTTGGTTCCATTTTATTCCCAATGCAAGGGCTTGAACAATGGAAGTGTTGCAGTGAAACACTCCTAGTGACATGGTGTCTCCCTGCCACGCTCCCTTGCTCATATTTCTCTTGCTGGAATCTGCACCCAATCGAATGGTTCATGTGGCATTCTCGTCAATGTTCTTTATAATATCAAAGTACGCTTCTTCAACACGGTCGTAATGCATTTAAAACCACCGAGGTGTAGAACGAATCAAGTTACATAGTAAAACGCTTTTACATAAAGCTACAAATCCCAAGGAGAAGTTGGTAGATCGTATTCATTACTTTGGGAAATAACTTCAGGTAGGACTTGGATGTGGTCCATTGTGTTATATCCACTGCAAAATCCCGCTTGTCCTATAAGCTGGGCGAAGTCCAGGGTCTGCTGCAGCCAATTAACGAGTCTATTCAGAAAAATCTTGCAAGTGATTGGCAGTAGGGCTGTAGCTCTTGAGGTCTTCCTGCTTATGGACGAGGATAACTATGGCATGTCTCCGGTGTTCTGGAATTTTCCTCTTCAAGCAGCATGTATGTAGTGTAATATGGGACAGCAGCAAAGCCATAACACCTCACGGCTGTTACTAGAGAACATGCACTAACCAGAGAACTGACAGCCCGCATTAGAGAAACTTAAACAGCTGTAATGCCTTTTCTTTATCATAATTCTAATGGATCGACCATCCCACACCCTTTCCTTACCTTCACCCTCTGTTTAAAGGGTTTGTATCGCTGAGTATCCCGGATAGCCTTCTTTGGGTGGTCCAGGAAGAAGATCTGGATGAAGGTAGAGGAAAACAAATACATTTAAAAACAAAGCACTTTTTGCCAAAGAAAGACTATTAGTTGCAAACCGCAAACAGCCACGGTTTGTGCACTACGTGTAAATAAGCACTGGCCAGGAAGGGGGTCTTGAATGGTAACTTTACCCTGTCTCTTGCTTATTGCCACAACACTGTGCAGTAATACCAGTACTGCATCCAGCTATAAACAGAATGTAGATCAAATAACGTACACATTATGGGAAAGAAAGAATACATGGGTCATACAGTCTTCATCTATGTACCTCCCAATGTAGTAATATGCTGCAATACAGTAAGGAGAGCGTGACCACTATTTAACCATGTCCCATACCTTCAGATCGTTATGCACAGCATGTCCCACTAAGACACGTCCTCGGAGAATCTCCGACACCTCTTTCT
The DNA here is from genome assembly GCF_040206685.1 of Ascaphus truei. Classification (NCBI taxonomy): domain Eukaryota; kingdom Metazoa; phylum Chordata; class Amphibia; order Anura; family Ascaphidae; genus Ascaphus; species Ascaphus truei. The sequence continues at coordinate 26,327 of NW_027455305.1, forward strand.
GAACAACCTTAAACTGTTCTCCTGAAACACAAAAAAAAACAGAAGATCCTGTTCACCCCAAACTGCCCAAATCAGAGACTCCCACAATGGAATAGTTGTTATAAAATTCCAGGCATCATAAATTCCTGCCCCAATGAGATTATCAATGACATTGCAAAGTGACAAGAAGTGGACAGTGTGATTTCAACCAGGTTCACCCAGATCAAAAGGGAGTTTTCTTGGCACTAAACCACTCCTTCAGCCCATGTTTGAGAGGTTCCCTACCATGCCTAATGTTCTGAGGTCGGATGCCGCTCACAGCTGTCCTGTAGTTTGTGACTCGTTCCGTTGGCTTGATGTACTTATCGTACACACACTTCCCGAAGTGATTGACGATGGACACGCGAGCCAATATGCTTTCTTCTCCGTCCAGCCCAACCCCCACCATCTCACAGTCCATGGCAACAGTCTTTGTGAGCCTGGAATAGGAGGAGGAGGGGGTCTCATGAGCCCAACACAGCAAATAAAAAGGCAGAAGGGCAAACACAACCCATGTGACATCCTGACCCTCTTCCATCAGGCAAAAGATGAATGCCCTGTGTGGTATCCCCAAACATGTGTTAGAGGGTTAGTATATATAAATGAACACAACTGCCCTTTTATTAGGCAAGGCTGCATGTTACATGCAGTAAGAAGTATAAAGGTCGTCATATTCTGGACACCAAGACAAAAGGCACCTATATCCAATTAAAGGTTTGTACCTCCAACCATAAGGTGACAAAACAGTAGGGACTTGTGGCTCGTACATTCCTTCTTTGGCAGGAAAAGTGCATCAATTAGATTGTAAGCACTTCGGAGCAGGGACTCCTTTTTTTAAATGTCACTTATGTCTGAAGTGCTTCTTCCCGTCATGTGTTATTTGTATTATTTGTTATTTAGATGACTATCATGTGTATTACTGCTGTGAAGCGCTATGTACATTAATGGCGCTATATAGAGATATACATCAAAGGGAGCTACACATGCAGGCAAACTAGAAGACGTGTATTAACTACAGTCACAGTGCTGGTATTTGAGAGATTTTTTTGGGAAGATCCAAAACAAACAGTGCATCAAAAAACCTGTGTGCACAAATGCTCAAGGGAATACTAGCAAGTGTTGCTTAGGTAACTGATTGAATAGTAAATACGTTCACATCAATTGATACATCATGGGTCCCACAAAGTGAGGTAACTCCTTGAATCAGTGACTATATCTCTAGATATCAGATGTGACTAAAGAAGGCTGAAGTCTCTCACAGGGGAAAACTTGATGTAATCAGTCTGTATTGCTCACAATCCCATGTATGGCATATGCAAAGACAATCATAATGGTCCCCATTGCTTAAATGACTTGGACAACATCCGTTGAGAAAGAGACTGTTGAGGTACTCACGGGATCCCCGCGGGATGTGAACTTCTGTTGGCGTGCTCCTGCCGTGAAGACTAGGTATAGTTGCAAAGACGAGATGGCGGTGCACCGCCAGTATAAAAATAACCCAGGGCTGAAACTAACAGCGGTAAGAAAGATGTATTGGCACATTATGAAAACAGGATAAAAACACAAACGCTTTTCGCGCCCGACTGCCACTTTATATCAAGCGACAGTCAGGCGCGAAACACGTTAATGTTTTGTATCCTGTTTTCATAATGTGCCAATACATTTTTCTTACCGCCGTTAGCTCCAGCCCTGGGTTATTTTTATACTGGTGGTGTACCGCCATCTCGTCTTTGCAACTATACCTGGTTATTTATGAGAAATGGTCAAGAAAATGATTTCGTTCAGATTCCTTCAAATACTTTGTTCCTCCCACTACTGAGACGTGTGCAACATTAAAAAATAAAAATATAACCCCCCTGACTCCAGGAGAGAATATCAAGGAAGCCTGGCCTCCCCCCCCTCCCACCCCCCACACCTATCCATCCATCTCCCACCCCCACTTGTTTGTCTCCTTCCCTCCCCCCCTCTTTTTCTTTCCCCCTATAGGAAACAGGAAAATGTTTTTGGTCACTATATGATTGTATTGAGTTGAAGTGTTATGGGCTCATGACATTTCTGTATGTACATTAATATGTGAACGTGTCCAATAAAAAAATTGGTACAAATAAATAAATAAAAATATAGTTACAATAACCAGAGTGCTGAACATTAAGACAAGTTTCATTTTGTGCGTCAACAAATAGAATTTAGAATGATGCAAGTTTCCACCTCACAAAACCTTTCCCCAGCGTTGGGATCACTTACCCCTCAAAGGCCCGCTCCTTCACCAGCACCCTGTCCACAGCAGAGGAATTCTCAGGGACTCCTTGCATCGTACGAGCCATCCGACCTGCGTCTGGCCCCAGCGCGGCCTCTATGTCGTCCGGATCTACATCATCAAACCAGAGGTCCGCTCTGGGCAGCACAGGGAACATGTGTTGAGAGAGGTTATGAATGATGATAAACACTACAAAATGGCCACTGTAAATCCATGGCCATTTTTATTTATTATTTACAATAAATCCCCGTCCCAAAGAGTTTACAGTCTTAGGCCCCGGACATGGTGACATTCACAGCGCTGACGCTAGTGCTCTCCTGCTCAAGCAGGAGCTTTTTTGTGTCCCTGCATGTGCGTCAGTGTGCGCGCTTGTGAGCCGGGCGGGAGGCGGGGCTAGCGCTGATGTCACGTACTGCCATTGGCTTTTGGCGGTCACGTGACTGGCCCTGCGCTTCCCCCAGCGGGAAAAATTAAAATGTGCTGTCGGCTGCAATTCCACACGCCTCCGCACGCCTGCGGAAGCGCCATCTAAAGCCGCGCTCAATAGGGATGATGTTTCCCCTCAGCGCGGCTCAGCACGGTCTTTTTGACCATGGCCCTGGCCTAAAGTGTGTACCAATATTCACTTTCAACACTCGAAAATAAGCGGTGTGTGGGGATGCTGGGTCACCTGCTCAGTTAAGGTTCGCAAAGACAGAACTGCCCTCTTAGCACGTTAACTGGAAAGCAACAGGTTCTTTCTGCACAAGACCTGCAATTCCACTTCCAGAGCATGTATAAATCATACCGCGACACTACTGTGAAAGGACAGAACTTACTGTGTGGTCGGAAGCCCATTGCTCGGTTGAGATTTCTTTTTTTGGACCTTGGCCTCATCTTTTCCCGTCTCTTCCAGGTTTATCTTCCTCTTTCTCCTCTTTTGTTCCGCTCCCTTCTTATCTTTGACACCTGTAGGAAACGTGCTCGGACTTCCTTTGACTTCCTGCGCGGCAGGTGATACCACTGTCACTTGGCAGTTGGTTTGGGGGGCACCTTGTTTTGGGATGGGTTCCTCATGTTTCCTGTCTGAGGCTTTCTGCTGTTTCCTGGGGACTTTAGATGATGTGGAACTTGGCGCAGAACTGCTTGCCTTCTGTTTCAACAGCTAAACCGTTAAAGAAAACACATTCAGTATGGGCAAACTGAACCCAATAGGATCCAACACCATAAATACGTTGTGACTTTCTGCCCATGCTTTTAAATAAATAAAATACTGTCAGCATATGCAGTGCTGCACACAGAAGAGATTTAAAGGGCATGTAAACTTCTGACCATTTCTGTTTTGATGCCCAAGGCGATAAAGTGATTTGCCAGAGATCACAATGGAGGTCAGACTGGTGCTCAAACGGGAACCTGGCTCCTGAAACTACTTGGATCTTTGTTTCCAGTGAAACTATAGTGGGCGATTGTACCAGGCTGCTAGTGGCGGTTGTGTGGGAAAACACGTGATCCAAGGTGCAATATATTCACTAGATTGCAACCGCTATTACCGTCCATGGTGGCCACTAGACTCAATGCCAGCCATTGGCAATATAGGCTATAGTGCAGCAGTGAATATACCCCATAGCTCCTGATGGAGTGTGCTAAATGGTCTTACTTTGTCTTTAGCTTCTAGATTTACCCCATCAGTGCTAGAATGTTCTGCAGTTACCAGAAAAAAAAATAACAACGAGGAAATGCGATCTAGAAAACACCTCACTACGAGGAACGAAACATGAACATAAGACGAGGCCACTCATACAATGATTACACTAAAAGGTGCTTTTTGTCTCTTAAGTTTCTCAGGATGGCATATTCCTCATGTGATATGAGGGGTACTCAGTAAATTGGAGTGGAGTACTGATTTACACACAGATGCAACCCTCCGCTTACCTCTTGCAGAACCTTCCAGTTGGATGAGAAGTCCTGGGGAGTTTTGGGGAGCAGCAGTGGAGAAACCTTATCTTCGCTCTTCTTTGCAACCTTCTTGATGTTTTTCCAGAACCTCTTCTTTTTCTGTTTTTTTGTCTGTTGATCAGTATTTGTCTTTATCACAGAGTCACTTGATGAACACTTCACCTTTGCCATTCCAGCCTCCTCATTAGTGAATCGGGAAAAACACGGAATCATTTCTGTAAACAGAATTGGAGGATTTACTATTTAAGTAACCTATTACCATGTACAGTAGCATCCAAGAATTAAACAGATATATTTTAATGTATCTAGTGCCTGCAAAAACTACATTTCTGTCTATAACCAATGTATGTATGAGAAGGCTATACATAAGTTAACGTTTTCTGCTGAACAGTCAGCATTACAATTAATTACGTAGAAATATATAGCCAACGTAGAATTTAATTAACTAAAATATGAAAGCAAAACAGACGATGTTTATTAGGAATCCCACAGCAAAAACTGCAGTCCAGCGATCAGACGATGACGAAACGCTGGTCAAGCTCTCAGGCCATATATATCGGAGTGCATCCAGTCAAGCTATCAGACATACATCATGTAGCGTCCCATTGTCATGGCAACGCGGCGTCATTTGACGCCGCTCAGCCATTTTCACAGGAGCTGCACGGGAGACACTCGAAGTTGCAAGGGATAAGCAGGTGAATGGTGGGAGGCACCGCAGGTAATGCTGGGATTATTGTCCATACGTGGCCACGTGCGAATGAGGGCACAGCCGCGCGCGCATTCCAGCAGCCCAAGCGATTTGTGAACTTGGCTGCAGAAGATCGTAAACGCGCGGCGGACATGTCACGAAGCTAGTTCGCTCTCATTGGCTGAACCAGCTCACGTGCGCTGTTGTCACGCGGCAGCCACCTGAAAATACAAAGTTTGTTGTATTTTTAAAACGCTACTTCATCAACGCGCCTCTCTGCCTGTAGGCATGCAGGCACAGGGGTAGCTCCCATAAGAAAATACAGAGGAGTTGTTGGCGGGGGCGCGCGCATGCAGCTACGCCGGTACCATAATCCCAGCCTAAGACTTGCAAGCGGGTAAAGTGAGGGGGGATGGGGGGAGTGACTTTTTTTTGGGGGGGCGAGTGTTTTCTTTTTTTTTACAATTTGTCGGTGTGTGTGTGTGTATATACACACACACACACACACACACACACACCGGCTGGATGATTCAGATATTAAAGTACATGTGTGTTTGTCTTGTGTAGCTTTATGTGTATGCAAGCACGATTTACAAACATACATGTATATTTATTTATAGCGCCATTAATGTACACAGCGCGTCACGCAGTAATACAGCAGTAATACACAGGACATGATAATATAACACATAATGGGAATATGCGCTTCAGACAAAAGTAACATCAGGAAAACTCCCTGCCCCAAAGAGCCTACAATCTAATTGACATACATGTGTCAATCTCTGTGATCACGTGTCCGCCTGTACATACATATGTACTTACATCCCCTGTGCACACAGACCTGGTCCCCTGTATACACAGTCACTGCCCAGCATACACTGGGGCTCTCTCCATGCCTTCAGCTCACAAGCTCAGCATGCAGGCAACCGGAAGCCGCCAATGTCTGCTTCCCTCCGTGCGGAAACAGCTACTGGAACACATCCGTTCCCACATCATTGCAGATGCACGTGTCCCTGGGCAGCCAGAGCGCATGCTGTATTTACCCCGCCCATCTGCGCTATGGTGCGTCCCTGGACAGCGAGAGCCTGTGATGTCTGCCACAGGGAGACTCCGTAACTCCTCCAGTGCCACAGCGGCCTGCAATCTAAAGCACTTTCCCTGCTGGCAACCTGGCACTGAACGGGTTAAAGTTTAAAAAAAATGTCTTTCTTGTGTACCCACCTGTATTCCCCCCCACACCCCTATTCCCCCCCCCCACACCCATATTCCCCCCCCACATCCATATTCCCCCCCCCACACCCCTATTTCCCCCCCCCACACCCCTATTTCCCCCCCACACCCCTATTTCCCCCCCACACCCCTATTTCCTCCCCCCACACCCCTATTCCCCCCCCCACACCCCTATTCCCCCCCCACACCCCTATCCCCCCCCATACCCCTATTCCCCCCCCACACCCCTATCGCCCCCCCACACCCCTATCCCCCCCCACACCCCTATCCCCCCCCCACACCCCTATTCCCCCCCCCACACCCCTATTCCCCCCCCCACACCCCTATTCCCCCCCCACACCCCTATTCCCCCCCCCACACCCCTATTCCCCCCCCACACCCCTATTCCCCCCCCCACCCCTATTACACCCCACGCCCCTATTCCCCCCACACGCCCCTATTCACCCCACACGCCCCTATTCACCCCCGCCCCTATTCCCCCCCGCCCACGCCCCTATTCCCCCCCGCCCCTATTCCCCCCCGCCCATGCCCCTATTCCCCCCCCCCACACCCCTATTCCCCCCCACACCCCTATTCCAACCCCCCACACCCCTATTCCACCCCCCACCCCTATTCCACCCCCCACCCCTATTCCACCTCCCCACACCCCTATTCCCCCCCACACCCCTATTCCCCCCCACACACCCCCATTCCCCCACACACACCTATACCCCCACACACCCCTACCCACACACCCCTATTCCCCCCCCACACCCCTATTCCCCCCACACACCCCTATTCCCCCCACCCCCCATTCCCCCACACACCCATATCCCACCCCACCACACACCCCTACCCCCCACCCCACACACCCCTACCCCCCCCCCACCCCCCTATTACCCCCCACACACCCCTATCCCCCCCCCCACCCCCACATGGACACCTGGCAGCCTCTCTTCTCCATCTTACTATATATTTCACATTGTAGCAATTTCCCTTGTGTATTTCAGGAAAAAAATAGAAGTGCATTGAAAAATTTCTATCAATTTGCTAAAGTTATGCCAGGCAAAAGAAACACTGTATCTGCTTCCAGCTTTTGCTTCAACACTTTGAATAAAATAACATTGACCATACTGTTGAGATTTATCTCCAGCACTTCAAATTAAGTAACTTAGGAACCAGTAAGGCAGGGGAGGCCAACTCCAGTCCAGGCCACCAACAGGTCAGGTTTTAAGGATATCCCTGCTTCAGCACTTTTACAACGACTTAGCCACCTGTGCTGGATCAGGGATATTCTGAAAGCCTGACCTGTTGGTGGGCCTTAAGGACTGGAATTGGCCACCCCTGAAGTAAGGAATATATTTAACCCCTTCATGGAACATAATTGTTTAATGTTTTTTTTTACTGGGGAGGAGGGTCATTGCCTTCCTAGTAACTATGTTGGGGAAAACAAAATAGCTGGGAAAATACTCTGAATGTGTGACCAGCAAAACACAGACTGAAAAAGAGTTTGCCAACTGAGATGCCAAGCAGAACTCTACTCACATATTGCCTAGTGCAATCTCTTCCATTTATTAAAGAGCGGTGAGGAATTCCTCGTCTGGATCAATATAAACACAATTGTGTATCTCAGTCGACTACATTTAACATAGGTAGAGCGCGATGGACATAGCATAGACTGTATGTCTTTTTTTTCAACCTCATCCACTTTGTTACTGTGTAACCTGTTAACCAAATTGTGGTCATTCCAAACCTGGTGGATATTTTGTGACAGAGGAAAGTGAGACACAATGACAGCCCCAGAGGAAGTATTTGATGCATCCTCTTATCACATAACTCATTGGTGGGTAACAGACAGCCCGAGGGCCACATTCGGTTCACAGGGGCTTTATCTGTGACTCCCAACCACTGCCCGTCCCATTTTTCCGCTATCCGCAGAGCAGGAGCATCAGAGATGTTGCTAGTCTGGATGGCCAAAGTGCACTAATAAATACTGTACTGCCTCACGCCTCTCCTGCGCTGATCGCTAGCTCCCTGAGGAAGGTCCTGGGGAGGACGGAAACGTTGGTTTCTGTACTGCTAGCTCCCTGAGGAAGGTCCCGGGGAGGGCCGAAACGTTGGTTTCTGTACTGCTAGCTCCCAGAGGAAGGTCCCGGGGAGGACCGAAACGTTGGTTTCTGTACTGCTAGCTCCCAGAGGAAGGTCCCGGGGAGGACGGAAACGTTGGTTTCTGTACTGCTAGCTCCCTGAGGAAGGTCCCGGGGAGGACGGAAACGTTGCTTTCTGTACTGCTAGCTCCCTGAGGAAGGTCCCGGGGAGGACCGAAACGTTGGTTTCTGTACTGCTAGCTCCCTGAGGAAGGTCCCGGGGAGGACCGAAACGTTGGTTTCTGTACTGCTCGCTCCCTGAGGAAGGTCCCGGGGAGGACCGAAACGTTGGTTTCTGTACTGCTAGCTCCCTGAGGAAGGTCCCCGGGAGGACCGAAACGTTGGTTTCTGTACTGCTAGCTCCCTGAGGAAGGTCCCGGGGAGGACGGAAACGTTGGTTTCTGTACTGCTAGCTCCCTGAGGAAGGTCCCCGGGAGGACCGAAACGTTGGTTTCTGTACTGCTAGCTCCCTGAGGAAGGTCCCGGGGAGGACCGAAACGTTGGTTTCTGTACTTTGGACAATAAAGATCACATTTTGATATTCAACTTTGCAGTGCCGTGTGTGTGTGTGTCTTGAATCATGTTGGCTCCCACTGATAGAACTACTCCTGATTCCAATTCCCCACATTGATTTACAAAGATGCAAATTCGCACTTACAGTTTTTAGCATATATATCGTTCTTGTGATATATACACAAAGTAACAGATCATTCATGTTGCAAAAAGACATGTCCACTGAGTGTAACCTCTGCTACACTTGTTAAATATGTCTGTGGATGTTATAAAGGGCATAATATTTAAAGGGAAGAATTGAGCACCAGAATATATTCCTCCACCAAGAGACAGATATTCTTACAGAGATTACAACACACATAACACACACACCACACACTTTTTTTTATCTGTTTTCCTTCTTGTCTCTCAATTCCCACTCTCACTAGTTGCACACTGGCTGTTATTTGACTTACACCCTTTCATTTAGGGAGGAGTAAGGGGAGGAGATAGGCAGTTAACTCCATGCTGGAAGCAGCCCTGGAAAGCCCACGTACCCTCATTATAGGCACAAACAAAACCTCCTCCTTACAGTTGACTGCCTCTTCCCCGGGCCTGCCAGCATGCTGTGGGCTGCACCGAAGGTATGTGAACCTCACACTGGGGACAAGTGATACAGTATCTAAGTAGATCATAAATGTGATAGTGACAAGAGCCAAGTGCTGCTCTGCCTCACTGAGCACTGTGCCTGCAGGGTACTGTGTTTCTGTATGTGCAAAGCTTAGGAAGAGCTGCAGTCCTACAGGACACACACTCAGTGCTGGGGAAGTACACTACCCAAGTAAGGCTATGTTCTGTTTATAGGGGAACAAGTACCCTATTGGGATTTGGGGGACAACGCAGTATTCATTTATTTGTATTTTTGTAATGTGAAACAAACACTGTTAGGCCAAAACAGCAGGTGTTTTGCAGTGTGTTGTGCTGTGCCCACAAGGCAATGTACTACTGTAATCTTAGTATAATACTCTGTGCTACTGTAATCTTACTATAATACTCTGTGCTACTGTAATCTTACTATAATACTCTGTGCTACTGTAATCTTACTATAATACTCTGTGCTACTGTAATCTTACTATAATACTCTGTGCTACTGTAATCTTACTATAATACTCTGTGCTACTGTAATCTTACTATAATACTCTGTGCTACTGTAATCTTACTATAATACTCTGTGCTACTGAAATCTTACTATAATACTCTGTGCTACTGTAATCTTACTATAATACTCTGTGCTACTGTAATCTTACTATAATACTCTGTGCTACTGTAATCTTACTATAATACTCTGTGCTACTGTAATCTTACTATAATACTCTGTGCTACTGTAATCTTACTATAATACTCTGTGCTACTGTAATCTTACTATAATACTCTGTGCTACTGTAAACACACTTACTATATACTCAGTGCTAAATATGCTTGTGATTATTGTAATCCACATTGTGAAGATGTGGCAAGTTTGATTAGAAACGCACAAAAGTCCACAAACCGCACTTTGTTTCACTTAATTTCTTACATTTTTGCATTTTTGATAACGATGCTATTTCCAATTTTTACAAAAAATTGTTCGTTTTGCTATTGCTTCAGCAAAGTCGCATAAAGTGTAACAAATGTTAATGGTTTCCTTATTTCGAATATCTAAAAAGCCAGAGAATTCTGAGTGAGTTTCATGGGGTTTTTAAGCTAATGGTGCACAGCTTTTTCTGTGCGAACGCATCCGTTTTTGCAATTTTCTTGCACGCCAAACGTGCCAAATTCATTAGTTTATAAGAATGTCCAGCGCTCTAAAACAGGACTGTACTCCCCTCCCCTGCTGAGACTCTGAGCCACCTGTGCTGAAGCTGAGACTCTGAGCCACCTGTGCTGAAGCTGAGACTCTGAGCCACCTGTGCTGAAGCTGAGACTCTGAGCCACCTGTGCTGAAGCTGAGACTCTGAGCCACCTGTACCAAAGCTGGGACTGATTGAGCCACCTGTGCTGAAGCTGGGACTGATTGAGCCACCTGTGCTGAAGCTGGGACTGATTGAGCCACCTGTGCGGAAGCTTGGATAGCCTGAAAACCTGACCTGTTGGGGGGGGGGGGGGGGGGAGGCTTGAGGATTGGGAGTGGAGCACTCCTGCACTACAATATATCAAATATTGCATGCTTTTTGTCTGTGAATATAATGTAAATATGTATCTCTCTTTGTTAGGTGGATACGTGTGTGTGTGTGTGTGTGTGTGTGTGTGTGTGTGTGTGTGTGTGTGTGTGTGTGTGTGTGTGTGTGTGTGTAAATGTGTGACGACCTGAGGAATATTGACTGGGCATATTAAAGAACGATGTTAAAGGTATCAGTTAGGACACTGTATGTCTGCACTAACGTCATTGTATGAAGGTGCCCTGCATTATGTATTCATACTTTAATGAGATTTGAACCATAAGGAAACATAGTTCTATTGAACAATAGGATTAGCTACTTGACACACACACACAAACACACACACTATGAGTACACATCTAGTGCTACCTTTCTTTGCATAATTTCCCCCCCCCCCTTTATATTACATACACACACATGGGTGAGGACACCCTTGATTTAGAAAAAAGGCCAAATCACACAGTGCATCCGTAAGCCACAACGTTGTTGTGCTAATGCAAAAATCTGCAGCCACGTCCCTTCGTACGAAGAAAATCATCTTTATTGTGTTTACTTCAACGTTTTGGTCCTTCCTGGCCCGAGCATGCATATAATCCGCTCGCGCATGCGCACAAGCCGGCATGCCGCCCCCCCCCCCCAAAAAAAAATTCTGCCACCTTAGGCCCGGGCCTATCACGCCTAATGTGAAGTCTGCCACTGTATGAACCACACTGCCAGCAAAGATCGAAGTGCAAAGGCTAAAAGAAATGCAGTGTCAGTGAGACAGAGTGATACAGCTGAGCCCAGCTGGGATCTGTTGGTACAGATGGTCTGGAATTCCGAGGGGCAGATCAGTTGTTGTAAAAACGAATGAACTAAATAAAAGCAAAGCTGGGATATGCGGCTTCATGTGGTGACCCTGCCCAGCGCCAGAGGCATATGTTGCATTCCCAGATGGGGAATGATTCCACATTCATTTCTCTTTGTTTTCCTGTCCAATTTTCAAGGTGATATACAGTGTGTGAAGCCAATAAAATAAACTGTACTGGATGCAGCTGTCACAGAAGCAATGGGACTATTGAAGTGTGGTGTTTGCTGTGCATAAGACAATGTGCTTTGTTATGGACGCCATGTTGGGATGAGTGCTGTCCAGTAGTAGGTGTTGGCTACTAAAATAGCTTTAGGTGGCTCCATGTTATCCTGTAGAGGACGAATCCGTAGGATTTGTAGAGTGGATGAAGGTCAGGGGCCCTTAACTGGACATTGGTCTCATAAGTGAGCTCAGGAACCGTGGCTGAATGTGGGACTAATGCAGCTCTCCATGAATCTCCAGGTTGCCATGGGGTACCTGAGCAGAGCTTTCCAGGCAGCTGCCAGCTACAGATCCACTACATTGAAAAGTAGCCTGCGTGGCTTCAGCAGCGCTTCGGGTCAAACGAAAGAGAAGAGCGTCCCATATGCCACGACGCTGAAAGAGGAGAGTCCCACGGCCAAAGGCCCAACCAAGCCTCTCCCTCAAGCAGCAGATGTGGTCGTCATTGGCGGGGGCAGCTTGGGATGCCAAACCACCTACCATTTGGTCAAGATGGGGATGAAGAACGTAGTGTTGCTGGAAAGGGACCGTCTTACATCTGGGACCACATGGCATACAGCAGGTAAGGTGCCAACACTGTTGATGGGATTATTATTTATATTAGTTTGCATGTGTAACACCTACTGCAATGATCTTTGCAATAGCACTTGTATAGAATCCTTACAATGGTTACACCTGTATGGTACAGGGGTATGAATGATATCACTCGTAAAGATGTGAGCTAAGCATACAATGTGAGGTGGGAATTGTGCCAGGATTGGGCCATTAAACGCTTTGCAGTTATATCTGAGATCCAACCAATTGGAATATTATATTATTATATTATATTATGTAATATTATTACTTCTAGGTAGACTAATGCATAAGGAGATACGGTTAGGGGGTTAACCTTAGCCCACGCAGTGCTAATATTGGATACAGAAAACACAGAACATTTGTGATTACAAGTGAAACAATGTAATCATCACCAAGAAGTGTCTGTGTATAAGGCAACATTAACTTGTGGTGAAAGGCGCATTATTCCAGTCGTTAAAGCATGTTAATGCTAGCACTGGAAGTTTTAGCAATGAGCACTTTGTTAAAGAAAAGGGATCTGTTTTAATGATGTCCTGATAACATAAATATTGAAAAAAACAGCCAGTAGGGCTTCAAAGGTTTGTGTGTTCCTGCAGTAAAGTACATTCATACTCCTTTTTAGTGGTGTTTTGGTCACTATCTGACAGTAAGTAGCTTCGGTGTTCTGGGCCTTGCATATAGAGGGGATCTCCGTTTTTAGTTTCTTTTCGGTAAATATTCATCATATATTGTCAACAGAAGTAAACTAAAAGCAGGCATCGGTGAAAGAGACCCAATACTTTCTGTGGAGCATGTCCACATTTT
>NW_027455306.1:0-10000 GCF_040206685.1 Ascaphus truei
AGCGTGCTTATGCAGAGGCTGCAGGTCCCCTGTGTGTACTGGGTGTTTGGTGAGATGTGTGGTCCCTGGCATGTCAGTGAAGAGGGCGCTATACTGAGCTAGCATGTCCCTGGCTTCTCCCTTCTGCCTAGCACTCAACTGTGCCCCGATCTCTACCTGCTCAACAGTGTTTCCTTGCTTTGCCTCCCCTAGGAGATCAGGCAGAGCATTGCTCGCCGGATCCTCCAGCAGTGGGCTACAAATGGCCATTACTGCTCCCATACTCGGTGCTCTGTATTCCTTTAACATATTAATGTGATATGTCTTGTGCCTCTCAGGCGCTACCTGTACAACATAGTTGCACTCATTCACCTTTCGGATAACCGGGTACGGTCCCGACCAGGCAGCCATCAGCTTGTTCTCCCGAGTGGGTTTGAGAACAAGCACCTGCTGTCCTGGGATGAATTCTCTGCTACGGCCTGCTGGTCATACCATTGCTTCTGCTTGGTCTGAGCAGCCCTGAGGTGGTCCTGGGCCACCCCCATAAGCATCTCTAACCGGTCTCTGAGATCTACTACATACTGGATCACTGAAGCATCAGTAGCAGTAGTCTCCCCCTCCCATCCCTCACGGAAGAGGTCCAGAGGTCCACGTACCCTGCGGCCATATAGTAGCTCGAAGGGGGAGAAGCCTGTAGATTCTTGCGGTACCTCTCGGTATGCAAACAGCAAGTGCTGCAGGTGAATCTCCCAGTCTTTCCCCTCCGCCTCTATAAAGGTCCGAAGCATCTGCTTCAGGGTACCATTAAACCTCTCACATAATCCGTTTGTTTGGGGATGGTAAGGGGAAGTGCGCTGGTGCTGTACACCGCAGGCATCCCAGAGACAATGTAACAGTTCACTCATGAACTGCGACCCCTGATCAGTTAGGATCTCACTAGGGAAACCTACCCTAGCAAAAATGTTCAGCAAAGCTGCTGCCACTGTCTTGGCACTTATGGTGCCCAGCGCTACCGCCTCAGGGTACCGGGTGGCAAAATCCACCACCGTGAGGATGTAGCACTTCCCTGACCTGCTAGGAATCATGAGGGGTCCTATCAGGTCCATCGCTACCTTCTGGAAGGGTTCCCCTATTATCGGTAGGGGTCTCAGGGGTGCCTTCACACGGTCGCCCGCCTTACCTACTCGCTGGCAGGCATCACAGGAGCGGCAGAAATCAGCCGCATCCCTGGATGCCCCCGGCCAGAAATAACGCTGCAATAACCGGGCTCGCGTTCTGGTGACCCCCTGATGTCCCGCTAACGGAATAGAGTGAGCTACCCGTAACAATTGCTGTCGGTACCCCTGGGGTACTACTAGCTGTCGCTTACCGGTCAATCCCTTCTCTATTCTCGGGTTCCCTTCTTCTCTGTATAGGAGTCCCTTATGCCATAGGCAGCGCTCAGTGCCCTCCCCTGCCTGAGATTCGGACGCCCGAAGTCTCACGCCGGCCAGGGTAGGGTCTGCCTTCACTGCCTCCCTAAACTGGGCTCCTAAATCTGCCCCCCCCCAGTCATGTCATTGTCAGGGGAAGGGGACACGGTAAGGGGGAACAGTAAGTCAGCCTGTGGTTGCAACTGATCCTGGCTTACCTCCCTGGGCTCCTCTGTGCCCTCCGCTAACGTTGGTCCCAAAGGCTGGGGGACTGGGGTGGCCACCGCCGACATTGCCGCGGTCTGGCTCCGGGTAACCGCCGCCACTGCAGCGGGCTGGGGCACACGGTCGTAGGTGCAGGTCATCGGTCCCAGGTCATTGCCCAAAAGAATTTCAGCATCCAAACCTGGTAAAACCCCCACCTCCCGCACACCCTTGCCCACCCCCCAATCCAAAAAAATGCGGGCCACCTGCAGGAAACGTGGCTCTCCGTCAGCCACAGTGATCTGTATCCCAGGGCCTGGGATCAATTCCTCTGGCCGGACCATATCAGGTCGGACCAGGGTCACTGCAGCTCCTGAATCAAGTAAGCCAACTGCTTGCCGGTCACCGACTGTGACCGGGGTGAGATGCTTGCTCCTGCCGTCCGTCTGCTGCAGGTCTGCGCTGTGATGTCCTCCGCTCCTGGCTGTAGGCACTGAAGAAACCGGGGTAGGGGTGACATGGGACGTCTCGCTGGGAGTTGTTTCCATGACCGGTCCTGGTTCTTTGGTGGAAGCCACCCGCACGCGGGCTACCGGCTTTGCAGCTGGGGTGCGTTGCCCTCGATAGGGTCCGTTGGAACGCAGGGGTTCCGGGCAATCTGGTCTGATGTGACCAGTGCTGTTGCAATTGTAGTACCGGCGCTCATGCCGGAGCTCCCGCCTTCTGTGACCCGCTGCCCGCAGGCGGCTTTTGGGTCCACTGGGGGGTACTCACAGCTTTCTTGGCCGGCGCCGGTGGGGTTACCGCTTTGGCTGGTACCTTGGCGGTCATCTGGGACCGGCTGACCACATAGTCATCTGCCATCCTCGCCGCCTCGGTGTAGGTCTTGGGCTTTTTATCATACACAAAAGCCCTCACCGCCGGCGGGCACTGCTGCATGAGCTGCTCCTGAAAGATGAGGTCCAGCAGGCGTTGGTAAGTCTTGGCCTCAGAGCCCTCCACCCAGTGTAACCCATACAAAGCCATGCGGGTCACATAAGTGACATAGGTCTCCTGAGGGTGCCTCTCCTCCAGCCGGAACTTACCCCGGTAAGCTTCAGGGGTAAAACCATGCTGAAACAGCAAAAGTTCTTTCAGGTGGTCATAGTCATCAGCAAACTCCTCTGTAAGCGCCATCAAAGTCTGTTTAGCCAAGCTGGAGAGTAGCGGGTCCAGGCGTGCAACCCTATGCTGGGGAAGCACCCCGTACCGCCGGCACTGCGTTTCAAAGTTCCTTAGAAACATGTCAATCCGATCAGTGCCCTCCACATACTTGGTGAGACTGTGCTTGTCCAGTTGGAGTCCATCTCTGGGGGGTCGGACCGGGGGGCAATAAGCGGGTCTGTTCATTGCCATAGAGATAAACGTTAGGGTTAGGGTTAGGGTTATAGGGGAATACGAAAATTTAGGTATGTGACTCAGTTGGGTACTAACCAATCAGAGAAGAGTTAGGGTTGAAAGTTAGGGTTGAAAGTTAGGGTTGAAAGTTAGGGTTGACACTTAGGATTATTTTTCTATTTTTGTTTGGCCCAGGGTTATAGGGGAATACGAAAATTTAGGTATGTGACTCATTTGGGTACTAACCAATCAGAGAAGAGTTAGGGTTGAAAGTTAGGGTTGAAAGTTAGGGTTGAAAGTTAGGGTTATTTTTCTATTTTTGTTTGGCCCAGGGTTATAGGGGAATACGAAAATTTAGGTATGTGACTCATTTGGGTACTAACCAATCAGAGAAGAGTTAGGGTTGAAAGTTAGGGTTGAAAGTTAGGAATGACAATTAGGATTATTTTTCTATTTTTGTTTGGCCCAGGGTTATAGGGGAATACGAAAATTTAGGTATGTGACTCATTTGGGTACTAACCAATCAGAGAAGAGTTAGGGTTGAAAGTTAGGGTTGAAAGTTAGGGTTGAAAGTTAGGGTTGAAAGTTAGGGTTGAAAGTTAGGGTTGACACTTAGGATAATTTTTCTATTTTTGTTTGGCCCAGGGTTATAGGGGAATACGAAAATTTAGGTATGTGACTCATTTGGGTACTAACCAATCAGAGAAGAGTTAGGGTTGAAAGTTAGGGTTGAAAGTTAGGGTTGAAAGTTAGGGTTGAAAGTTAGGGTTGAAAGTTAGGGTTGACACTTAGGATTATTTTTCTATTTTTGTTTGGCCCAGGGTTATAGGGGAATACGAAAATTTAGGTATGTGACTCATTTGGGTACTAACCAATCAGAGAAGAGTTAGGGTTGAAAGTTAGGGTTGAAAGTTAGGGTTGAAAGTTAGGGTTAGGGTTCGGGTTAGGGTTCGGGTTAGGGTTAGGGTTAGGGTTAGGGTTAGGGTTAGGGTTATAGGGGAATACGAAAATTTAGGGTTAGGGTTAGGGTTAGGGTTAGGGTTCGGGTTAGGGTTATAGGGGAATACGAAAATTTAGGGTTAGGGTTAGGGTTAGGGTTAGGGTTAGGGTTATAGGGGAATACGAAAATTTAGGTATGTGACTCATTTGGGTACTAACCAATCAGAGAAGAGTTAGGGTTGAAAGTTAGGGTTGAAAGTTAGGGTTGAAAGTTAGGGTTGAAAGTTAGGGTTGAAAGTTAGGGTTGACACTTAGGATTATTTTTCTATTTTTGTTTGGCCCAGGGTTATAGGGGAATACGAAAATTTAGGTATGTGACTCATTTGGGTACTAACCAATCAGAGAAGAGTTAGGGTTGAAAGTTAGGGTTGAAAGTTAGGGTTGAAAGTTAGGGTTAGGGTTAGGGTTAGGGTTATAGGGGAATACGAAAATTTAGGTATGTGACTCATTTGGGTGCTAACCAATCAGAGAAGAGTTAGGGTTGAAAGTTAGGGTTGAAAGTTAGGGTTGAAAGTTAGGGTTGACACTTAGGATTATTTTTCTATTTTTGTTTGGCCCAGGGTTATAGGGGAATACGAAAATTTAGGTATGTGACTCATTTGGGTACTAACCAATCAGAGAAGAGTTAGGGTTGAAAGTTAGGGTTGAAAGTTAGGGTTGAAAGTTAGGGTTGAAAGTTAGGGTTGAAAGTTAGGGTTGAAAGTTAGGATTATTTTTCTATTTTTGTTTGGCCCAGGGTTATAGGGGAATACGAAAATTTAGGTATGTGACTCATTTGGGTACTAACCAATCAGAGAAGAGTTAGGGTTGAAAGTTAGGGTTGAAAGTTAGGGTTGAAAGTTAGGGTTGACACTTAGGATTATTTTTCTATTTTTGTTTGGCCCAGGGTTATAGGGGAATACGAAAATTTAGGTATGTGACTCATTTGGGTACTAACCAATCAGAGAAGAGTTAGGGTTGAAAGTTAGGGTTGAAAGTTAGGGTTGAAAGTTAGGGTTGAAAGTTAGGGTTGAAAGTTAGGATTATTTTTCTATTTTTGTTTGGCCCAGGGTTATAGGGGAATACGAAAATTTAGGTATGTGACTCATTTGGGTACTAACCAATCAGAGAAGAGTTAGGGTTGAAAGTTAGGGTTGAAAGTTAGGGTTGAAAGTTAGGGTTGAAAGTTAGGGTTGACACTTAGGATTATTTTTCTATTTTTGTTTGGCCCCGCGTATTGACCGTGAAAGCCCTCCCATAGACATAGGGCTGGAGCTTTTTGAGTGCCCACACAATGGCCAAGCACTCCTTTTCAATGGTGGCATATGCCACCTCCCTGGGGAGCAGTTTGCGACTGAGATACACCACAGGGTGCTCTTTGCCGTCGTCCCCCACCTGGCTCAACACAGCCCCCACACCAAAGTCTGAGGCATCAGTCTGAATAAGAAAATGCTTGGTATAATCTGGGGCAGCCAGGATGGGGGCCTCAGCAAGCGCAGCTTTCAGTGCCTGGAAAGCAGTTTCACAGCAGGAGACCAGGTAATAAGCACAGGCAGTTGCTTCTTAGTCAGATCAGTCAGGGGTTTGGCCACGGCGCTGTACTGTGGGACAAATTTCCTGTAGTACCCTGCGGTGCCCAAAAAGGCCATGACCTGTTTCTTGGTTTTTGGAACAGGCCACTGAACTATGGCTTCTACCTTGGCTGGCTCTGGCTTGAAATGCCCTCCACCCACCCTGTGCCCTAAGTACAGGACTTCTGCCATACCTACCATACACTTAGTGGGTTTTAAGGTAAGCCCAGCCTCCCTGATTCTATCCAGCACCGCAGCTACATGTCCTATGTGGGATTCCCAGGAATTACTAAAGACAGCAATGTCATCTAAGTAAGCCCTGGCATAGCTCTGCATCCCTTCCAGTAACCTATTGACCAGGCGTTGGAAGGTAGCCGGGGCATTCTTCATCCCAAATGGCATCACCAAAAACTCATAGAGGCCACTTGGAGTGAAGAATGCTGACTTCTCCCTAGCCTCCAGGGTCAGGGGAATCTGCCAGTAGCCTTTGCTCAGATCCATGGTGGTCAGATACTTTGCCCCCGCGAGTTCATCTAGTAACTCATCCATGCGGGGCATGGGGTAAGCATCTGACACCGTCCCAGCGTTGAGCAACCGGTAGTCCACACAAAACCGGGTGGTTTTGTTCTTCTTAGGCACTAGGACTACTGGACTTGCCCAAGGGCTCTGGGACGGAGTAATTACCCCTAGGGTCAGCATCTCCTCAATCTCTCTCTCCATACTTGTCTTGACCTCTGCTGACACTCTATAAGCGTGCTTATGCAGAGGCTGCAGGTCCCCTGTGTGTACTGGGTGTTTGGTGAGATGTGTGGTCCCTGGCATGTCAGTGAAGAGGGCGCTATACTGAGCTAGCATGTCCCTGGCTTCTCCCTTCTGCCTAGCACTCAACTGTGCCCCGATCTCTACCTGCTCAACAGTGTTTCCTTGCTTTGCCTCCCCTAGGAGATCAGGCAGAGCATTGCTCGCCGGATCCTCCAGCAGTGGGCTACAAATGGCCATTACTGCTCCCATACTCGGTGCTCTGTATTCCTTTAACATATTAATGTGATATGTCTTGTGCCTCTCAGGCGCTACCTGTACAACATAGTTGCACTCATTCACCTTTCGGATAACCGGGTACGGTCCCGACCAGGCAGCCATCAGCTTGTTCTCCCGAGTGGGTTTGAGAACAAGCACCTGCTGTCCTGGGATGAATTCTCTGCTACGGCCTGCTGGTCATACCATTGCTTCTGCTTGGTCTGAGCAGCCCTGAGGTGGTCCTGGGCCACCCCCATAAGCATCTCTAACCGGTCTCTGAGATCTACTACATACTGGATCACTGAAGCATCAGTAGCAGTAGTCTCCCCCTCCCATCCCTCACGGAAGAGGTCCAGAGGTCCACGTACCCTGCGGCCATATAGTAGCTCGAAGGGGGAGAAGCCTGTAGATTCTTGCGGTACCTCTCGGTATGCAAACAGCAAGTGCTGCAGGTGAATCTCCCAGTCTTTCCCCTCCGCCTCTATAAAGGTCCGAAGCATCTGCTTCAGGGTACCATTAAACCTCTCACATAATCCGTTTGTTTGGGGATGGTAAGGGGAAGTGCGCTGGTGCTGTACACCGCAGGCATCCCAGAGACAATGTAACAGTTCACTCATGAACTGCGACCCCTGATCAGTTAGGATCTCACTAGGGAAACCTACCCTAGCAAAAATGTTCAGCAAAGCTGCTGCCACTGTCTTGGCACTTATGGTGCCCAGCGCTACCGCCTCAGGGTACCGGGTGGCAAAATCCACCACCGTGAGGATGTAGCACTTCCCTGACCTGCTAGGAATCATGAGGGGTCCTATCAGGTCCATCGCTACCTTCTGGAAGGGTTCCCCTATTATCGGTAGGGGTCTCAGGGGTGCCTTCACACGGTCGCCCGCCTTACCTACTCGCTGGCAGGCATCACAGGAGCGGCAGAAATCAGCCGCATCCCTGGATGCCCCCGGCCAGAAATAACGCTGCAATAACCGGGCTCGCGTTCTGGTGACCCCCTGATGTCCCGCTAACGGAATAGAGTGAGCTACCCGTAACAATTGCTGTCGGTACCCCTGGGGTACTACTAGCTGTCGCTTACCGGTCAATCCCTTCTCTATTCTCGGGTTCCCTTCTTCTCTGTATAGGAGTCCCTTATGCCATAGGCAGCGCTCAGTGCCCTCCCCTGCCTGAGATTCGGACGCCCGAAGTCTCACGCCGGCCAGGGTAGGGTCTGCCTTCACTGCCTCCCTAAACTGGGCTCCTAAATCTGCCCCCCCCCAGTCATGTCATTGTCAGGGGAAGGGGACACGGTAAGGGGGAACAGTAAGTCAGCCTGTGGTTGCAACTGATCCTGGCTTACCTCCCTGGGCTCCTCTGTGCCCTCCGCTAACGTTGGTCCCAAAGGCTGGGGGACTGGGGTGGCCACCGCCGACATTGCCGCGGTCTGGCTCCGGGTAACCGCCGCCACTGCAGCGGGCTGGGGCACACGGTCGTAGGTGCAGGTCATCGGTCCCAGGTCATTGCCCAAAAGAATTTCAGCATCCAAACCTGGTAAAACCCCCACCTCCCGCACACCCTTGCCCACCCCCCAATCCAAAAAAATGCGGGCCACCTGCAGGAAACGTGGCTCTCCGTCAGCCACAGTGATCTGTATCCCAGGGCCTGGGATCAATTCCTCTGGCCGGACCATATCAGGTCGGACCAGGGTCACTGCAGCTCCTGAATCAAGTAAGCCAACTGCTTGCCGGTCACCGACTGTGACCGGGGTGAGATGCTTGCTCCTGCCGTCCGTCTGCTGCAGGTCTGCGCTGTGATGTCCTCCGCTCCTGGCTGTAGGCACTGAAGAAACCGGGGTAGGGGTGACATGGGACGTCTCGCTGGGAGTTGTTTCCATGACCGGTCCTGGTTCTTTGGTGGAAGCCACCCGCACGCGGGCTACCGGCTTTGCAGCTGGGGTGCGTTGCCCTCGATAGGGTCCGTTGGAACGCAGGGGTTCCGGGCAATCTGGTCTGATGTGACCAGTGCTGTTGCAATTGTAGTACCGGCGCTCATGCCGGAGCTCCCGCCTTCTGTGACCCGCTGCCCGCAGGCGGCTTTTGGGTCCACTGGGGGGTACTCACAGCTTTCTTGGCCGGCGCCGGTGGGGTTACCGCTTTGGCTGGTACCTTGGCGGTCATCTGGGACCGGCTGACCACATAGTCATCTGCCATCCTCGCCGCCTCGGTGTAGGTCTTGGGCTTTTTATCATACACAAAAGCCCTCACCGCCGGCGGGCACTGCTGCATGAGCTGCTCCTGAAAGATGAGGTCCAGCAGGCGTTGGTAAGTCTTGGCCTCAGAGCCCTCCACCCAGTGTAACCCATACAAAGCCATGCGGGTCACATAAGTGACATAGGTCTCCTGAGGGTGCCTCTCCTCCAGCCGGAACTTACCCCGGTAAGCTTCAGGGGTAAAACCATGCTGAAACAGCAAAAGTTCTTTCAGGTGGTCATAGTCATCAGCAAACTCCTCTGTAAGCGCCATCAAAGTCTGTTTAGCCAAGCTGGAGAGTAGCGGGTCCAGGCGTGCAACCCTATGCTGGGGAAGCACCCCGTACCGCCGGCACTGCGTTTCAAAGTTCCTTAGAAACATGTCAATCCGATCAGTGCCCTCCACATACTTGGTGAGACTGTGCTTGTCCAGTTGGAGTCCATCTCTGGGGGGTCGGACCGGGGGGCAATAAGCGGGTCTGTTCATTGCCATAGAGATAAACGTTAGGGTTAGGGTTAGGGTTATAGGGGAATACGAAAATTTAGGTATGTGACTCAGTTGGGTACTAACCAATCAGAGAAGAGTTAGGGTTGAAAGTTAGGGTTGAAAGTTAGGGTTGAAAGTTAGGGTTGACACTTAGGATTATTTTTCTATTTTTGTTTGGCCCAGGGTTATAGGGGAATACGAAAATTTAGGTATGTGACTCATTTGGGTACTAACCAATCAGAGAAGAGTTAGGGTTGAAAGTTAGGGTTGAAAGTTAGGGTTGAAAGTTAGGGTTATTTTTCTATTTTTGTTTGGCCCAGGGTTATAGGGGAATACGAAAATTTAGGTATGTGACTCATTTGGGTACTAACCAATCAGAGAAGAGTTAGGGTTGAAAGTTAGGGTTGAAAGTTAGGAATGACAATTAGGATTATTTTTCTATTTTTGTTTGGCCCAGGGTTATAGGGGAATACGAAAATTTAGGTATGTGACTCATTTGGGTACTAACCAATCAGAGAAGAGTTAGGGTTGAAAGTTAGGGTTGAAAGTTAGGGTTGAAAGTTAGGGTTGAAAGTTAGGGTTGAAAGTTAGGGTTGACACTTAGGATAATTTTTCTATTTTTGTTTGGCCCAGGGTTATAGGGGAATACGAAAATTTAGGTATGTGACTCATTTGGGTACTAACCAATCAGAGAAGAGTTAGGGTTGAAAGTTAGGGTTGAAAGTTAGGGTTGAAAGTTAGGGTT
>NW_027455306.1:15000-39704 GCF_040206685.1 Ascaphus truei
GAGATGTGTGGTCCCTGGCATGTCAGTGAAGAGGGCGCTATACTGAGCTAGCATGTCCCTGGCTTCTCCCTTCTGCCTAGCACTCAACTGTGCCCCGATCTCTACCTGCTCAACAGTGTTTCCTTGCTTTGCCTCCCCTAGGAGATCAGGCAGAGCATTGCTCGCCGGATCCTCCAGCAGTGGGCTACAAATGGCCATTACTGCTCCCATACTCGGTGCTCTGTATTCCTTTAACATATTAATGTGATATGTCTTGTGCCTCTCAGGCGCTACCTGTACAACATAGTTGCACTCATTCACCTTTCGGATAACCGGGTACGGTCCCGACCAGGCAGCCATCAGCTTGTTCTCCCGAGTGGGTTTGAGAACAAGCACCTGCTGTCCTGGGATGAATTCTCTGCTACGGCCTGCTGGTCATACCATTGCTTCTGCTTGGTCTGAGCAGCCCTGAGGTGGTCCTGGGCCACCCCCATAAGCATCTCTAACCGGTCTCTGAGATCTACTACATACTGGATCACTGAAGCATCAGTAGCAGTAGTCTCCCCCTCCCATCCCTCACGGAAGAGGTCCAGAGGTCCACGTACCCTGCGGCCATATAGTAGCTCGAAGGGGGAGAAGCCTGTAGATTCTTGCGGTACCTCTCGGTATGCAAACAGCAAGTGCTGCAGGTGAATCTCCCAGTCTTTCCCCTCCGCCTCTATAAAGGTCCGAAGCATCTGCTTCAGGGTACCATTAAACCTCTCACATAATCCGTTTGTTTGGGGATGGTAAGGGGAAGTGCGCTGGTGCTGTACACCGCAGGCATCCCAGAGACAATGTAACAGTTCACTCATGAACTGCGACCCCTGATCAGTTAGGATCTCACTAGGGAAACCTACCCTAGCAAAAATGTTCAGCAAAGCTGCTGCCACTGTCTTGGCACTTATGGTGCCCAGCGCTACCGCCTCAGGGTACCGGGTGGCAAAATCCACCACCGTGAGGATGTAGCACTTCCCTGACCTGCTAGGAATCATGAGGGGTCCTATCAGGTCCATCGCTACCTTCTGGAAGGGTTCCCCTATTATCGGTAGGGGTCTCAGGGGTGCCTTCACACGGTCGCCCGCCTTACCTACTCGCTGGCAGGCATCACAGGAGCGGCAGAAATCAGCCGCATCCCTGGATGCCCCCGGCCAGAAATAACGCTGCAATAACCGGGCTCGCGTTCTGGTGACCCCCTGATGTCCCGCTAACGGAATAGAGTGAGCTACCCGTAACAATTGCTGTCGGTACCCCTGGGGTACTACTAGCTGTCGCTTACCGGTCAATCCCTTCTCTATTCTCGGGTTCCCTTCTTCTCTGTATAGGAGTCCCTTATGCCATAGGCAGCGCTCAGTGCCCTCCCCTGCCTGAGATTCGGACGCCCGAAGTCTCACGCCGGCCAGGGTAGGGTCTGCCTTCACTGCCTCCCTAAACTGGGCTCCTAAATCTGCCCCCCCCCAGTCATGTCATTGTCAGGGGAAGGGGACACGGTAAGGGGGAACAGTAAGTCAGCCTGTGGTTGCAACTGATCCTGGCTTACCTCCCTGGGCTCCTCTGTGCCCTCCGCTAACGTTGGTCCCAAAGGCTGGGGGACTGGGGTGGCCACCGCCGACATTGCCGCGGTCTGGCTCCGGGTAACCGCCGCCACTGCAGCGGGCTGGGGCACACGGTCGTAGGTGCAGGTCATCGGTCCCAGGTCATTGCCCAAAAGAATTTCAGCATCCAAACCTGGTAAAACCCCCACCTCCCGCACACCCTTGCCCACCCCCCAATCCAAAAAAATGCGGGCCACCTGCAGGAAACGTGGCTCTCCGTCAGCCACAGTGATCTGTATCCCAGGGCCTGGGATCAATTCCTCTGGCCGGACCATATCAGGTCGGACCAGGGTCACTGCAGCTCCTGAATCAAGTAAGCCAACTGCTTGCCGGTCACCGACTGTGACCGGGGTGAGATGCTTGCTCCTGCCGTCCGTCTGCTGCAGGTCTGCGCTGTGATGTCCTCCGCTCCTGGCTGTAGGCACTGAAGAAACCGGGGTAGGGGTGACATGGGACGTCTCGCTGGGAGTTGTTTCCATGACCGGTCCTGGTTCTTTGGTGGAAGCCACCCGCACGCGGGCTACCGGCTTTGCAGCTGGGGTGCGTTGCCCTCGATAGGGTCCGTTGGAACGCAGGGGTTCCGGGCAATCTGGTCTGATGTGACCAGTGCTGTTGCAATTGTAGTACCGGCGCTCATGCCGGAGCTCCCGCCTTCTGTGACCCGCTGCCCGCAGGCGGCTTTTGGGTCCACTGGGGGGTACTCACAGCTTTCTTGGCCGGCGCCGGTGGGGTTACCGCTTTGGCTGGTACCTTGGCGGTCATCTGGGACCGGCTGACCACATAGTCATCTGCCATCCTCGCCGCCTCGGTGTAGGTCTTGGGCTTTTTATCATACACAAAAGCCCTCACCGCCGGCGGGCACTGCTGCATGAGCTGCTCCTGAAAGATGAGGTCCAGCAGGCGTTGGTAAGTCTTGGCCTCAGAGCCCTCCACCCAGTGTAACCCATACAAAGCCATGCGGGTCACATAAGTGACATAGGTCTCCTGAGGGTGCCTCTCCTCCAGCCGGAACTTACCCCGGTAAGCTTCAGGGGTAAAACCATGCTGAAACAGCAAAAGTTCTTTCAGGTGGTCATAGTCATCAGCAAACTCCTCTGTAAGCGCCATCAAAGTCTGTTTAGCCAAGCTGGAGAGTAGCGGGTCCAGGCGTGCAACCCTATGCTGGGGAAGCACCCCGTACCGCCGGCACTGCGTTTCAAAGTTCCTTAGAAACATGTCAATCCGATCAGTGCCCTCCACATACTTGGTGAGACTGTGCTTGTCCAGTTGGAGTCCATCTCTGGGGGGTCGGACCGGGGGGCAATAAGCGGGTCTGTTCATTGCCATAGAGATAAACGTTAGGGTTAGGGTTAGGGTTATAGGGGAATACGAAAATTTAGGTATGTGACTCAGTTGGGTACTAACCAATCAGAGAAGAGTTAGGGTTGAAAGTTAGGGTTGAAAGTTAGGGTTGAAAGTTAGGGTTGACACTTAGGATTATTTTTCTATTTTTGTTTGGCCCAGGGTTATAGGGGAATACGAAAATTTAGGTATGTGACTCATTTGGGTACTAACCAATCAGAGAAGAGTTAGGGTTGAAAGTTAGGGTTGAAAGTTAGGGTTGAAAGTTAGGGTTATTTTTCTATTTTTGTTTGGCCCAGGGTTATAGGGGAATACGAAAATTTAGGTATGTGACTCATTTGGGTACTAACCAATCAGAGAAGAGTTAGGGTTGAAAGTTAGGGTTGAAAGTTAGGAATGACAATTAGGATTATTTTTCTATTTTTGTTTGGCCCAGGGTTATAGGGGAATACGAAAATTTAGGTATGTGACTCATTTGGGTACTAACCAATCAGAGAAGAGTTAGGGTTGAAAGTTAGGGTTGAAAGTTAGGGTTGAAAGTTAGGGTTGAAAGTTAGGGTTGAAAGTTAGGGTTGACACTTAGGATAATTTTTCTATTTTTGTTTGGCCCAGGGTTATAGGGGAATACGAAAATTTAGGTATGTGACTCATTTGGGTACTAACCAATCAGAGAAGAGTTAGGGTTGAAAGTTAGGGTTGAAAGTTAGGGTTGAAAGTTAGGGTTGAAAGTTAGGGTTGAAAGTTAGGGTTGACACTTAGGATTATTTTTCTATTTTTGTTTGGCCCAGGGTTATAGGGGAATACGAAAATTTAGGTATGTGACTCATTTGGGTACTAACCAATCAGAGAAGAGTTAGGGTTGAAAGTTAGGGTTGAAAGTTAGGGTTGAAAGTTAGGGTTAGGGTTCGGGTTAGGGTTCGGGTTAGGGTTAGGGTTAGGGTTAGGGTTAGGGTTAGGGTTATAGGGGAATACGAAAATTTAGGGTTAGGGTTAGGGTTAGGGTTAGGGTTCGGGTTAGGGTTATAGGGGAATACGAAAATTTAGGGTTAGGGTTAGGGTTAGGGTTAGGGTTAGGGTTATAGGGGAATACGAAAATTTAGGTATGTGACTCATTTGGGTACTAACCAATCAGAGAAGAGTTAGGGTTGAAAGTTAGGGTTGAAAGTTAGGGTTGAAAGTTAGGGTTGAAAGTTAGGGTTGAAAGTTAGGGTTGACACTTAGGATTATTTTTCTATTTTTGTTTGGCCCAGGGTTATAGGGGAATACGAAAATTTAGGTATGTGACTCATTTGGGTACTAACCAATCAGAGAAGAGTTAGGGTTGAAAGTTAGGGTTGAAAGTTAGGGTTGAAAGTTAGGGTTGACACTTAGGATTATTTTTCTATTTTTGTTTGGCCCAGGGTTATAGGGGAATACGAAAATTTAGGTATGTGACTCATTTGGGTACTAACCAATCAGAGAAGAGTTAGGGTTAGCGTTGAAAGTTAGGGTTAGGGTTGACCCTTACGATTATTTTTGTATTTGTGTTTGGTTAAAAAAGTATAGAACATTTTTAGTTATGTGACTCATTTAGGTACTTGGCCAATGAGAGTTAAGTTCTGAACAATTTAGGGAGGGTGTGGTTTGGGGTTGAAAGTGTGGTAAGAAAAAGTGTAAGTGGGTAAGCACGTGAGGGAGGTTGTGGGTAGGTGGGTGAGGGAGGTTTAGGGATGTATGGTGGGTGTGGGTAAGGAGGTTGAAGGTTTTTGAGGGAAGGTGGATGATGAAGAGAGTGGGTAGGTGGTGTTGAAGGTGGATTAGGGAGGGTGAGTAAATGTGTTTGGGAGGGTGAGGATGAAGGTGGGTGAAAAAAGTGTGGGTCAGTTCAGGTATGGGTGAGTGGGCAAGGGTGAGGCTGGGTATTGGTGTGCAGGTAAGGGTGGTGAAGGTGAATTTGGGTTAGGGTTAGGGTTAGGGTTAGGGTTAGGGTTAGGGTTAGGGTTAGGGTTAGGGTTAGGGTTAGGGTTAGGGTTAGGGTTAGGGTTAGGGTTAGGGTTAGGGTTAGGGTTAGGGTTAGGGTTAGGGTTAGGGTTAGGGTTAGGGTTAGGGTTAGGGTTATAGGGGAATACGAAAATTTAGGTATGTGACTCATTTGGGTACTAACCAATCAGAGAAGAGTTAGGGTTGAAAGTTAGGGTTGAAAGTTAGGGTTGAAAGTTAGGGTTGAAAGTTAGGGTTGACACTTAGGATTATTTTTCTATTTTTGTTTGGCCCAGGGTTATAGGGGAATACGAAAATTTAGGTATGTGACTCATTTGGGTACTAACCAATCAGAGAAGAGTTAGGGTTGAAAGTTAGGGTTGAAAGTTAGGGTTGAAAGTTAGGGTTGAAAGTTAGGGTTGACACTTAGGATTATTTTTCTATTTTTGTTTGGCCCAGGGTTATAGGGGAATACGAAAATGTAGGTATGTGACTCATTTGGGTACTAACCAATCAGAGAAGAGTTAGGGTTGAAAGTTAGGGTTGAAAGTTAGGGTTGAAAGTTAGGGTTGAAAGTTAGGGTTGAAAGTTAGGATTATTTTTCTATTTTTGTTTGGCCCAGGGTTATAGGGGAATACGAAAATTTAGGTATGTGACTCATTTGGGTACTAACCAATCAGAGAAGGGTTAGGGTTGAAAGTTAGGGTTGAAAGTTAGGGTTGACACTTAGGATTATTTTTCTATTTTTGTTTGGCCCAGGGTTATAGGGGAATACGAAAATTTAGGTATGTGACTCATTTGGGTACTAACCAATCAGAGAAGAGTTAGGGTTGAAAGTTAGGGTTGAAAGTTAGGGTTGAAAGTTAGGGTTGAAAGTTAGGGTTGAAAGTTAGGGTTGAAAGTTAGGGTTGACATTTAGGATTATTTTTCTATTTTTGTTTGGCCCAGGGTTATAGGGGAATACGAAAATTTAGGTATGTGACTCATTTGGGTACTAACCAATCAGAGAAGAGTTAGGGTTGAAAGTTAGGGTTGAAAGTTAGGGTTGAAAGTTAGGGTTGACACTTAGGATTATTTTTCTATTTTTGTTTGGCCCAGGGTTATAGGGGAATACGAAAATTTAGGTATGTGACTCATTTGGGTACTAACCAATCAGAGAAGAGTTAGGGTTGAAAGTTAGGGTTGAAAGTTAGGGTTGAAAGTTAGGGTTGACACTTAGGATTATTTTTCTATTTTTGTTTGGCCCAGGGTTATAGGGGAATACGAAAATTTAGGTATGTGACTCATTTGGGTACTAACCAATCAGAGAAGAGTTAGGGTTGAAAGTTAGGGTTGAAAGTTAGGGTTAGGGTTAGGGTTAGGGTTAGGGTTAGGGTTAGGGTTAGGGTTAGGGTTATAGGGGAATACGAAAATTTAGGTATGTGACACATTTGGGTACTAACCAATCTGAGAAGAGTTAGGGTTGAAAGTTAGGGTTGAAAGTTAGGGTTGAAAGTTAGGGTTGAAAGTTAGGGTTGAAAGTTAGGATTATTTTTCTATTTTTGTTTGGCCCAGGGTTATAGGGGAATACGAAAATTTAGGTATGTGACTCATTTGGGTACTAACCAATCAGAGAAGAGTTAGGGTTGAAAGTTAGGGTTGAAAGTTAGGGTTGAAAGTTAGGGTTGAAAGTTAGGGTTGAAAGTTAGGGTTGACACTTAGGATTATTTTTCTATTTTTGTTTGGCCCAGGGTTATAGGGGAATACGAAAATTTAGGTATGTGACTCATTTGGGTACTAACCAATCAGAGAAGAGTTAGGGTTGAAAGTTAGGGTTGAAAGTTAGGGTTGAAAGTTAGGGTTGACACTTAGGATTATTTTTCTATTTTTGTTTGGCCCAGGGTTATAGGGGAATACGAAAATTTAGGTATGTGACTCATTTGGGTACTAACCAATCAGAGAAGAGTTAGGGTTGAAAGTTAGGGTTGAAAGTTAGGGTTGAAAGTTAGGGTTAGGGTTAGGGTTAGGGTTAGGGTTATAGGGGAATACGAAAATTTAGGTATGTGACTCATTTGGGTGCTAACCAATCAGAGAAGAGTTAGGGTTGAAAGTTAGGGTTGAAAGTTAGGGTTGAAAGTTAGGGTTGACATTTAGGATTATTTTTCTATTTTTGTTTGGCCCAGGGTTATAGGGGAATACGAAAATTTAGGTATGTGACTCATTTGGGTACTAACCAATCAGAGAAGAGTTAGGGTTGAAAGTTAGGGTTGAAAGTTAGGGTTGAAAGTTAGGGTTGAAAGTTAGGGTTGACATTTAGGATTATTTTTCTATTTTTGTTTGGCCCAGGGTTATAGGGGAATACGAAAATTTAGGTATGTGACTCATTTGGGTACTAACCAATCAGAGAAGAGTTAGGGTTGAAAGTTAGGGTTGAAAGTTAGGGTTGAAAGTTAGGGTTGACACTTAGGATTATTTTTCTATTTTTGTTTGGCCCAGGGTTATAGGGGAATACGAAAATTTAGGTATGTGACTCATTTGGGTACTAACCAATCAGAGAAGAGTTAGGGTTGAAAGTTAGGGTTGAAAGTTAGGGTTGAAAGTTAGGGTTGACACTTAGGATTATTTTTCTATTTTTGTTTGGCCCAGGGTTATAGGGGAATACGAAAATTTAGGTATGTGACTCATTTGGGTACTAACCAATCAGAGAAGAGTTAGGGTTGAAAGTTAGGGTTGAAAGTTAGGGTTGAAAGTTAGGGTTGAAAGTTAGGGTTGAAAGTTAGGGTTGACACTTAGGATTATTTTTCTATTTTTGTTTGGCCCAGGGTTATAGGGGAATACGAAAATTTAGGTATGTGACTCATTTGGGTACTAACCAATCAGAGAAGAGTTAGGGTTGAAAGTTAGGGTTGAAAGTTAGGGTTGAAAGTTAGGGTTGAAAGTTAGGGTTGACACTTAGGATTATTTTTCTATTTTTGTTTGGCCCAGGGTTATAGGGGAATATGAAAATTTAGGTATGTGACTCATTTGGGTACTAACCAATCAGAGAAGAGTTAGGGTTGAAAGTTAGGGTTGAAAGTTAGGGTTGAAAGTTAGGGTTGAAAGTTAGGGTTGACACTTAGGATTATTTTTCTATTTTTGTTTGGCCCAGGGTTATAGGGGAATACGAAAATTTAGGTATGTGACTCATTTGGGTACTAACCAATCAGAGAAGAGTTAGGGTTGAAAGTTAGGGTTGAAAGTTAGGGTTGAAAGTTAGGGTTGACACTTAGGATTATTTTTCTATTTTTGTTTGGCCCAGGGTTATAGGGGAATACGAAAATTTAGGTATGTGACTCATTTGGGTACTAACCAATCAGAGAAGAGTTAGGGTTGAAAGTTAGGGTTGAAAGTTAGGGTTGAAAGTTAGGGTTGAAAGTTAGGGTTGACACTTAGGATTATTTTTCTATTTTTGTTTGGCCCAGGGTTATAGGGGAATACGAAAATTTAGGTATGTGACTCATTTGGGTACTAACCAATCAGAGAAGAGTTAGGGTTAGGGTTAGGGTTAGGGTTAGGGTTAGGGTTAGGGTTAGGGTTAGGGTTATAGGGGAATACGAAAATTTAGGTATGTGACTCATTTGGGTACTAACCAATCAGAGAAGAGTTAGGGTTGAAAGTTAGGGTTGAAAGTTAGGGTTGAAAGTTAGGGTTGAAAGTTAGGGTTGAAAGTTAGGGTTAGGGTTAGGGTTAGGGTTAGGGTTAGGGTTAGGGTTAGGGTTAGGGTTAGGGTTAGGGTTAGGGTTAGGGTTAGGGTTAGGGTTAGGGTTAGGGTTATAGGGGAATACGAAAATGTAGGTATGTGACTCATTTGGGTACTAACCAATCAGAGAAGAGTTAGGGTTGAAAGTTAGGGTTGAAAGTTAAGGTTGAAAGTTAGGGTTGAAAGTTAGGGTTGACACTTAGGATTATTTTTCTATTTTTGTTTGGCCCAGGGTTATAGGGGAATACGAAAATTTAGGTATGTGACTCATTTGGGTACTAACCAATCAGAGAAGAGTTAGGGTTGAAAGTTAGGGTTGAAAGTTAGGGTTGAAAGTTAGGGTTAGGGTTAGGGTTAGGGTTAGGGTTAGGGTTAGGGTTATAGGGGAATACGAAAATTTAGGTATGTGACTCATTTGGGTACTAACCAATCAGAGAAGAGTTAGGGTTGAAAGTTAGGGTTGAAAGTTAGGGTTGAAAGTTAGGGTTGAAAGTTAGGGTTGACACTTAGGATTATTTTTCTATTTTTGTTTGGCCCAGGGTTATAGGGGAATACGAAAATTTAGGTATGTGACTCATTTGGGTACTAACCAATCAGAGAAGAGTTAGGGTTGAAAGTTAGGGTTGAAAGTTAGGGTTGAAAGTTAGGGTTGAAAGTTAGGGTTGAAAGTTAGGGTTGACACTTAGGATTATTTTTCTATTTTTGTTTGGCCCAGGGTTATAGGGGAATACGAAAATTTAGGTATGTGACTCATTTGGGTACTAACCAATCAGAGAAGAGTTAGGGTTGAAAGTTAGGGTTGAAAGTTAGGGTTGAAAGTTAGGGTTGAAAGTTAGGGTTAGGGTTAGGGTTAGGGTTATAGGGGAATACGAAAATTTAGGTATGTGACTCATTTGGGTGCTAACCAATCAGAGAAGAGTTAGGGTTGAAAGTTAGGGTTGAAAGTTAGGGTTGAAAGTTAGGGTTGAAAGTTAGGATTATTTTTCTATTTTTGTTTGGCCCAGGGTTATAGGGGAATACGAAAATTTAGGTATGTGACTCATTTGGGTACTAACCAATCAGAGAAGAGTTAGGGTTGAAAGTTAGGGTTGAAAGTTAGGGTTGAAAGTTAGGGTTGAAAGTTAGGATTATTTTTCTATTTTTGTTTGGCCCAGGGTTATAGGGGAATACGAAAATTTAGGTATGTGACTCATTTGGGTACTAACCAATCAGAGAAGAGTTAGGGTTGAAAGTTAGGGTTGAAAGTTAGGGTTGAAAGTTAGGGTTGAAAGTTAGGGTTGACACTTAGGATTATTTTTCTATTTTTGTTTGGCCCAGGGTTATAGGGGAATACGAAAATGTAGGTATGTGACTCATTTGGGTACTAACCAATCAGAGAAGAGTTAGGGTTGAAAGTTAGGGTTGAAAGTTAGGGTTGAAAGTTAGGGTTGAAAGTTAGGGTTGAAAGTTAGGGTTGACACTTAGGATTATTTTTCTATTTTTGTTTGGCCCAGGGTTATAGGGGAATACGAAAATTTAGGTATGTGACTCATTTGGGTACTAACCAATCAGAGAAGAGTTAGGGTTGAAAGTTAGGGTTGAAAGTTAGGGTTGAAAGTTAGGGTTGAAAGTTAGGGTTGAAAGTTAGGGTTGAAAGTTAGGGTTGAAAGTTAGGGTTGAAAGTTAGGGTTGACACTTAGGATTATTTTTCTATTTTTGTTTGGCCCAGGGTTATAGGGGAATACGAAAATTTAGGTATGTGACTCATTTGGGTACTAACCAATCAGAGAAGAGTTAGGGTTGAAAGTTAGGGTTGAAAGTTAGGGTTGAAAGTTAGGGTTGAAAGTTAGGGTTGAAAGTTAGGGTTGACACTTAGGATTATTTTTCTATTTTTGTTTGGCCCAGGGTTATAGGGGAATACGAAAATTTAGGTATGTGACTCATTTGGGTACTAACCAATCAGAGAAGAGTTAGGGTTGAAAGTTAGGGTTGAAAGTTAGGGTTGAAAGTTAGGGTTGAAAGTTAGGGTTGAAAGTTAGGATTATTTTTCTATTTTTGTTTGGCCCAGGGTTATAGGGGAATACGAAAATTTAGGTATGTGACTCATTTGGGTACTAACCAATCAGAGAAGAGTTAGGGTTGAAAGTTAGGGTTGAAAGTTAGGGTTGAAAGTTAGGGTTGAAAGTTAGAGTTGACACTTAGGATTATTTTTCTATTTTTGTTTGGCCCAGGGTTATAGGGGAATACGAAAATTTAGGTATGTGACTCATTTGGGTACTAACCAATCAGAGAAGAGTTAGGGTTGAAAGTTAGGGTTGAAAGTTAGGGTTGAAAGTTAGGGTTGAAAGTTAGGATTATTTTTCTATTTTTGTTTGGCCCAGGGTTATAGGGGAATACGAAAATTTAGGTATGTGACTCATTTGGGTACTAACCAATCAGAGAAGAGTTAGGGTTGAAAGTTAGGGTTGAAAGTTAGGGTTGAAAGTTAGGGTTGAAAGTTAGGGTTGACACTTAGGATTATTTTTCTATTTTTGTTTGGCCCAGGGTTATAGGGGAATACGAAAATTTAGGTATGTGACTCATTTGGGTACTAACCAATCAGAGAAGAGTTAGGGTTGAAAGTTAGGGTTGAAAGTTAGGGTTGAAAGTTAGGGTTGAAAGTTAGGGTTGAAAGTTAGGGTTGACACTTAGGATTATTTTTCTATTTTTGTTTGGCCCAGGGTTATAGGGGAATACGAAAATTTAGGTATGTGACTCATTTGGGTACTAACCAATCAGAGAAGAGTTAGGGTTGAAAGTTAGGGTTGAAAGTTAGGGTTGAAAGTTAGGGTTGAAAGTTAGGATTATTTTTCTATTTTTGTTTGGCCCAGGGTTATAGGGGAATACGAAAATTTAGGTATGTGACTCATTTGGGTACTAACCAATCAGAGAAGAGTTAGGGTTGAAAGTTAGGGTTGAAAGTTAGGGTTGAAAGTTAGGGTTGAAAGTTAGAGTTGACACTTAGGATTATTTTTCTATTTTTGTTTGGCCCAGGGTTATAGGGGAATACGAAAATTTAGGTATGTGACTCATTTGGGTACTAACCAATCAGAGAAGAGTTAGGGTTGAAAGTTAGGGTTGAAAGTTAGGGTTGAAAGTTAGGGTTGAAAGTTAGGGTTGAAAGTTAGGATTATTTTTCTATTTTTGTTTGGCCCAGGGTTATAGGGGAATACGAAAATTTAGGTATGTGACTCATTTGGGTACTAACCAATCAGAGAAGAGTTAGGGTTGAAAGTTAGGGTTGAAAGTTAGGGTTGAAAGTTAGGGTTGAAAGTTAGGGTTGACACTTAGGATTATTTTTCTATTTTTGTTTGGCCCAGGGTTATAGGGGAATACGAAAATTTAGGTATGTGACTCATTTGGGTACTAACCAATCAGAGAAGAGTTAGGGTTGAAAGTTAGGGTTGAAAGTTAGGGTTGAAAGTTAGGGTTGAAAGTTAGGATTATTTTTCTATTTTTGTTTGGCCCAGGGTTATAGGGGAATACGAAAATTTAGGTATGTGACTCATTTGGGTACTAACCAATCAGAGAAGAGTTAGGGTTGAAAGTTAGGGTTGAAAGTTAGGGTTGAAAGTTAGAGTTGACACTTAGGATTATTTTTCTATTTTTGTTTGGCCCAGGGTTATAGAGGAATACGAAAATTTAGGTATGTGACTCATTTGGGTACTAACCAATCAGAGAAGAGTTAGGGTTGAAAGTTAGGGTTGAAAGTTAGGGTTGAAAGTTAGGGTTGAAAGTTAGGGTTGAAAGTTAGGATTATTTTTCTATTTTTGTTTGGCCCAGGGTTATAGGGGAATACGAAAATTTAGGTATGTGACTCATTTGGGTACTAACCAATCAGAGAAGAGTTAGGGTTGAAAGTTAGGGTTGAAAGTTAGGGTTGAAAGTTAGGGTTGAAAGTTAGGATTATTTTTCTATTTTTGTTTGGCCCAGGGTTATAGGGGAATACGAAAATTTAGGTATGTGACTCATTTGGGTACTAACCAATCAGAGAAGAGTTAGGGTTGAAAGTTAGGGTTGAAAGTTAGGGTTGAAAGTTAGGGTTGACACTTAGGATTATTTTTCTATTTTTGTTTGGCCCAGGGTTATAGGGGAATACGAAAATTTAGGTATGTGACTCATTTGGGTACTAACCAATCAGAGAAGAGTTAGGGTTGAAAGTTAGGGTTGAAAGTTAGGGTTGAAAGTTAGGGTTGAAAGTTAGGGTTGAAAGTTAGGGTTGAAAGTTAGGGTTGACACTTAGGATTATTTTTCTATTTTTGTTTGGCCCAGGGTTATAGGGGAATACGAAAATTAGGGTTAGGGTTAGGGTTAGGGTTAGGGTTAGGGTTATAGGGGAATACGAAAATTTAGGTATGTGACTCATTTGGGTACTAACCAATCAGAGAAGAGTTAGGGTTGAAAGTTAGGGTTGAAAGTTAGGGTTGAAAGTTAGGATTATTTTTCTATTTTTGTTTGGCCCAGGGTTATAGGGGAATACGAAAATTTAGGTATGTGACTCATTTGGGTACTAACCAATCAGAGAAGAGTTAGGGTTGAAAGTTAGGGTTGAAAGTTAGGGTTGAAAGTTAGGGTTGAAAGTTAGGGTTGACACTTAGGATTATTTTTCTATTTTTGTTTGGCCCAGGGTTATAGGGGAATACGAAAATTTGGGTTAGGGTTAGGGTTAGGGTTAGGGTTAGGGTTAGGGTTAGGGTTAGGGTTAGGGGTTAGGGGTTAGGGTTAGGGTTAGGGTTAGGGTTAGGGTTAGGGTTAGGGTTATAGGGGAATACGAAAATTTAGGTATGTGACTCATTTGGGTACTAACCAATCAGAGAAGAGTTAGGGTTGAAAGTTAGGGTTGAAAGTTAGGGTTGAAAGTTAGGGTTGAAAGTTAGGGTTGACACTTAGGATTATTTTTCTATTTTTGTTTGGCCCAGGGTTAGGGTTAGGGTTAGGGTTAGGGTTAGGGTTAGGGTTAGGGTTAGGGTTATAGGGGAATACGAAAATTTAGGTATGTGACTCATTTGGGTACTAACCAATCAGAGAAGAGTTAGGGTTGAAAGTTAGGGTTGAAAGTTAGGGTTGAAAGTTAGGGTTGACACTTAGGATTATTTTTCTATTTTTGTTTGGCCCAGGGTTATAGGGGAATACGAAAATTTAGGTATGTGACTCATTTGGGTACTAACCAATCAGAGAAGAGTTAGGGTTGAAAGTTAGGGTTGAAAGTTAGGGTTGAAAGTTAGGGTTGAAAGTTAGGGTTGACACTTAGGATTATTTTTCTATTTTTGTTTGGCCCAGGGTTATAGGGGAATACGAAAATTTAGGTATGTGACTCATTTGGGTACTAACCAATCAGAGAAGAGTTAGGGTTGAAAGTTAGGGTTGAAAGTTAGGGTTGAAAGTTATGGTTGAAAGTTAGGATTATTTTTCTATTTTTGTTTGGCCCAGGGTTATAGGGGTTAGGGTTAGGGTTAGGGTTAGGGTTAGGGTTAGGGTTATAGGGGAATACGAAAATTTAGGTATGTGACTCATTTGGGTACTAACCAATCAGAGAAGAGTTAGGGTTGAAAGTTAGGGTTGAAAGTTAGGGTTGAAAGTTAGGGTTGAAAGTTAGGGTTAGGGTTAGGGTTAGGGTTAGGGTTATAGGGGAATACGAAAATTTAGGTATGTGACTCATTTGGGTACTAACCAATCAGAGAAGAGTTAGGGTTGAAAGTTAGGGTTGAAAGTTAGGGTTGAAAGTTAGGGTTGAAAGTTAGGGTTGAAAGTTAGGGTTGACACTTAGGATTATTTTTCTATTTTTGTTTGGCCCAGGGTTATAGGGGAATACGAAAATTTAGGTATGTGACTCATTTGGGTACTAACCAATCAGAGAAGAGTTAGGGTTGAAAGTTAGGGTTGAAAGTTAGGGTTGAAAGTTAGGGTTGAAAGTTAGGGTTGACACTTAGGATTATTTTTCTATTTTTGTTTGGCCCAGGGTTAGGGTTAGGGTTAGGGTTAGGGTTAGGGTTAGGGTTAGGGTTAGGGTTAGGGTTAGGGTTAGGGTTAGGGTTAGGGTTAGGGTTATAGGGGAATACGAAAATTTAGGTATGTGACTCATTTGGGTACTAACCAATCAGAGAAGAGTTAGGGTTGAAAGTTAGGGTTGAAAGTTAGGGTTGAAAGTTAGGGTTGAAAGTTAGGGTTGAAAGTTAGGGTTGAAAGTTAGGGTTGAAAGTTAGGGTTGACACTTAGGATTATTTTTCTATTTTTGTTTGGCCCAGGGTTATAGGGGAATACGAAAATTTAGGTATGTGACTCATTTGGGTACTAACCAATCAGAGAAGAGTTAGGGTTGAAAGTTAGGGTTGAAAGTTAGGGTTGAAAGTTAGGGTTGAAAGTTAGGGTTGAAAGTTAGGGTTGAAAGTTAGGGTTGAAAGTTAGGGTTGACACTTAGGATTATTTTTCTATTTTTGTTTGGCCCAGGGTTATAGGGGAATACGAAAATTTAGGTATGTGACTCATTTGGGTACTAACCAATCAGAGAAGAGTTAGGGTTGAAAGTTAGG
This sequence comes from Ascaphus truei, assembly GCF_040206685.1. Classification (NCBI taxonomy): domain Eukaryota; kingdom Metazoa; phylum Chordata; class Amphibia; order Anura; family Ascaphidae; genus Ascaphus; species Ascaphus truei. Next base: position 30,180 of record NW_027455306.1, read on the forward strand.
GTTGAAAGTTAGGGTTGAAAGTTAGGGTTGAAAGTTAGGGTTGACACTTAGGATTATTTTTCTATTTTTGTTTGGCCCAGGGTTATAGGGGAATACGAAAATTTAGGTATGTGACTCATTTGGGTACTAACCAATCAGAGAAGAGTTAGGGTTGAAAGTTAGGGTTGAAAGTTAGGGTTGAAAGTTAGGGTTGAAAGTTAGGATTATTTTTCTATTTTTGTTTGGCCCAGGGTGATAGGGGAATACGAAAATTTAGGTATGTGACTCATTTGGGTACTAACCAATCAGAGAAGAGTTAGGGTTGAAAGTTAGGGTTGAAAGTTAGGGTTGAAAGTTAGGGTTGAAAGTTAGGATTATTTTTCTATTTTTGTTTGGCCCAGGGTGATAGGGGAATACGAAAATTTAGGTATGTGACTCATTTGGGTACTAACCAATCAGAGAAGAGTTAGGGTTGAAAGTTAGGGTTGAAAGTTAGGGTTGAAAGTTAGGGTTGAAAGTTAGGATTATTTTTCTATTTTTGTTTGGCCCAGGGTGATAGGGGAATACGAAAATTTAGGTATGTGACTCATTTGGGTACTAACCAATCAGAGAAGAGTTAGGGTTGAAAGTTAGGGTTGAAAGTTAGGGTTGAAAGTTAGGGTTGAAAGTTAGGGTTGACATTTAGGATTATTTTTCTATTTTTGTTTGGCCCAGGGTTATAGGGGAATACGAAAATTTAGGTATGTGACTCATTTGGGTACTAACCAATCAGAGAAGAGTTAGGGTTGAAAGTTAGGGTTGAAAGTTAGGGTTGAAAGTTAGGGTTGAAAGTTAGGGTTGAAAGTTAGGGTTGAAAGTTAGGGTTGACACTTAGGATTATTTTTCTATTTTTGTTTGGCCCAGGGTTATAGGGGAATACGAAAATTTAGGTATGTGACTCATTTGGGTACTAACCAATCAGAGAAGAGTTAGGGTTGAAAGTTAGGGTTGAAAGTTAGGGTTGAAAGTTAGGGTTGAAAGTTAGGGTTGACACTTAGGATTATTTTTCTATTTTTGTTTGGCCCGGGTTAGGGTTAGGGTTAGGGTTAGGGTTAGGGTTAGGGTTAGGGTTAGGGTTAGGGTTATAGGGGAATACGAAAATTTAGGTATGTGACTCATTTGGGTACTAACCAATCAGAGAAGAGTTAGGGTTGAAAGTTAGGGTTGAAAGTTAGGGTTGAAAGTTAGGGTTGAAAGTTAGGGTTGAAAGTTAGGGTTGAAAGTTAGGGTTGACACTTAGGATTATTTGTCTATTTTTGTTTGGCCCAGGGTTATAGGGGAATACGAAAATTTAGGTATGTGACTCATTTGGGTACTAACCAATCAGAGAAGAGTTAGGGTTGAAAGTTAGGGTTGAAAGTTAGGGTTGAAAGTTAGGGTTGACACTTAGGATTATTTTTCTATTTTTGTTTGGCCCAGGGTTATAGGGGAATACGAAAATTTAGGTATGTGACTCATTTGGGTACTAACCAATCAGAGAAGAGTTAGGGTTGAAAGTTAGGGTTGAAAGTTAGGGTTGAAAGTTAGGGTTGACACTTAGGATTATTTTTCTATTTTTGTTTGGCCCAGGGTTATAGGGGAATACGAAAATTTAGGTATGTGACTCATTTGGGTTAGGGTTAGGGTTAGGGTTAGGGTTAGGGTTAGGGTTAGGGTTAGGGTTAGGGTTAGGGTTAGGGTTAGGGTTAGGGTTATAGGGGAATACGAAAATTTAGGTATGTGACTCATTTGGGTACTAACCAATCAGAGAAGAGTTAGGGTTGAAAGTTAGGGTTGAAAGTTAGGGTTGAAAGTTAGGGTTGAAAGTTAGGGTTGACACTTAGGATTATTTTTCTATTTTTGTTTGGCCCAGGGTTATAGGGGAATACGAAAATTTAGGTATGTGACTCATTTGGGTACTAACCAATCAGAGAAGAGTTAGGGTTGAAAGGGTTAGGGTTAGGGTTAGGGTTAGGGTTAGGGTTAGGGTTAGGGTTAGGGTTAGGGTTAGGGTTAGGGTTAGGGTTAGGGTTAGGGTTAGGGTTAGGGTTATAGGGGAATACGAAAATTTAGGTATGTGACTCATTTGGGTACTAACCAATCAGAGAAGAGTTAGGGTTGAAAGTTAGGGTTGAAAGTTAGGGTTGAAAGTTAGGGTTGAAAGTTAGGGTTGAAAGTTAGGATTATTTTTCTATTTTTGTTTGGCCCAGGGTTATAGGGGAATACGAAAATTTAGGTATGTGACTCATTTGGGTACTAACCAATCAGAGAAGAGTTAGGGTTAGTGTTCACAGTTAGGGTTGACCCTTATGATTATTTTTGTATTTGTGTTTGGTTAAAAAAGAATAGAACATTTTTAGTTATGTGACTCATTAGGGTTAGGGTTAGGGTTAGGGTTAGGGTTAGGGTTAGGGTTATAGGGGAATACGAAAATTTAGGTATGTGACTCATTTGGGTACTAACCAATCAGAGAAGAGTTAGGGTTGAAAGTTAGGGTTGAAAGTTAGGGTTGAAAGTTAGGGTTGACACTTAGGATTATTTTTCTATTTTTGTTTGGCCCAGGGTTATAGGGGAATACGAAAATTTAGGTATGTGACTCATTTGGGTACTAACCAATCAGAGAAGAGTTAGGGTTGAAAGTTAGGGTTGAAAGTTAGGGTTGAAAGTTAGGGTTGACACTTAGGATTATTTTTCTATTTTTGTTTGGCCCAGGGTTATAGGGGAATACGAAAATTTAGGTATGTGACTCATTTGGGTACTAACCAATCAGAGAAGAGTTAGGGTTGAAAGTTAGGGTTGAAAGTTAGGGTTGAAAGTTAGGGTTGACACTTAGGATTATTTTTCTATTTTTGTTTGGCCCAGGGTTATAGGGGAATATGAAAATTTAGGTATGTGACTCATTTGGGTACTAACCAATCAGAGAAGAGTTAGGGTTGAAAGTTAGGGTTGAAAGTTTGGGTTGAAAGTTAGGGTTGAAAGTTAGGGTTGAAAGTTAGGGTTGACACTTAGGATTATTTTTCTATTTTTGTTTGGCCCAGGGTTATAGGGGAATACGAAAATTTAGGTATGTGACTCATTTGGGTACTAACCAATCAGAGAAGAGTTAGGGTTGAAAGTTAGGGTTGAAAGTTAGGGTTGAAAGTTAGGGTTGAAAGTTAGGGTTGAAAGTTAGGGTTGACACTTAGGATTATTTTTCTATTTTTGTTTGGCCCAGGGTTATAGGGGAATACGAAAATTTAGGTATGTGACTCATTTGGGTACTAACCAATCAGAGAAGAGTTAGGGTTGAAAGTTAGGGTTGAAAGTTAGGGTTAGGGTTAGGGTTAGGGTTAGGGTTAGGGTTAGGGTTAGGGTTAGGGTTAGGGTTATAGGGGAATACGAAAATTTAGGTATGTGACTCATTTGGGTACTAACCAATCAGAGAAGAGTTAGGGTTGAAAGTTAGGGTTGAAAGTTAGGGTTGAAAGTTAGGGTTGAAAGTTAGGGTTGAAAGTTAGGGTTGAAAGTTAGGGTTGAAAGTTAGGGTTGAAAGTTAGGGTTGACACTTAGGATTATTTTTCTATTTTTGTTTGGCCCAGGGTTATAGGGGAATACGAAAATTTAGGTATGTGACTCATTTGGGTACTAACCAATCAGAGAAGAGTTAGGGTTGAAAGTTAGGGTTGAAAGTTAGGGTTGAAAGTTAGGGTTGAAAGTTAGGGTTGACACTTAGGATTATTTTTCTATTTTTGTTTGGCCCAGGGTTATAGGGGAATACGAAAATTTAGGTATGTGACTCATTTGGGTACTAACCAATCAGAGAAGAGTTAGGGTTGAAAGTTAGGGTTGAAAGTTAGGGTTGAAAGTTAGGGTTGAAAGTTAGGGTTGAAAGTTAGGGTTGAAAGATAGGGTTGAAAGATAGGGTTGACACTTAGGATTATTTTTCTATTTTTGTTTGGCCCAGGGTTATAGGGGAATACGAAAATTTAGGTATGTGACTCATTTGGGTACTAACCAATCAGAGAAGAGTTAGGGTTGAAAGTTAAGGTTGAAAGTTAGGGTTGAAAGTTAGGGTTGACACTTAGGATTATTTTTCTATTTTTGTTTGGCCCAGGGTTATAGGGGAATACGAAAATTTAGGTATGTGACTCATTTGGGTACTAACCAATCAGAGAAGAGTTAGGGTTGAAAGTTAGGGTTGAAAGTTAGGGTTGAAAGTTAGGGTTGAAAGTTAGGATTATTTTTCTATTTTTGTTTGGCCCAGGGTTATAGGGGAATACGAAAATTTAGGTATGTGACTCATTTGGGTTAGGGTTAGGGTTAGGGTTAGGGTTAGGGTTAGGGTTAGGGTTATAGGGGAATACGAAAATTTAGGTATGTGACTCATTTGGGTACTAACCAATCAGAGAAGAGTTAGGGTTGAAAGTTAGGGTTGAAAGTTAGGGTTGAAAGTTAGGGTTGAAAGTTAGGGTTGAAAGTTAGGGTTGACACTTAGGATAATTTTTCTATTTTTGTTTGGCCCAGGGTTATAGGGGAATACGAAAATTTAGGTATGTGACACATTTGGGTACTAACCAATCAGAGAAGAGTTAGGGTTGAAAGTTAGGGTTGAAAGTTAGGGTTGAAAGTTAGGGTTGAAAGTTAGGGTTGACACTTAGGATTATTTTTCTATTTTTGTTTGGCCCAGGGTTATAGGGGAATACGAAAATTTAGGTATGTGACTCATTTGGGTACTAACCAATCAGAGAAGAGTTAGGGTTGAAAGTTAGGGTTAGGGTTAGGGTTAGGGTTAGGGTTAGGGTTATAGGGGAATACGAAAATTAGGGTTAGGGTTAGGGTTAGGGTTAGGGTTAGGGTTAGGGTTAGGGTTAGGGTTAGGGTTAGGGTTAGGGTTAGGGTTAGGGTTAGGGTTATAGGGGAATACGAAAATTTAGGTATGTGACTCATTTGGGTACTAACCAATCAGAGAAGAGTTAGGGTTGAAAGTTAGGGTTGAAAGTTAGGGTTGAAAGTTAGGGTTGACACTTAGGATTATTTTTCTATTTTTGTTTGGCCCAGGGTTATAGGGGAATACGAAAATTTAGGTATGTGACTCATTTGGGTACTAACCAATCAGAGAAGAGTTAGGGTTGAAAGTTAGGGTTGAAAGTTAGGGTTGAAAGTTAGGGTTGAAAGTTAGGGTTGACACTTAGGATTATTTTTCTATTTTTGTTTGGCCCAGGGTTATAGGGGAATACGAAAATTTAGGTATGTGACTCATTTGGGTACTAACCAATCAGAGAAGAGTTAGGGTTGAAAGTTAGGGTTGAAAGTTAGGGTTGAAAGTTAGGGTTGAAAGTTAGGGTTGAAAGTTAGGGTTGACACTTAGGATTATTTTTCTATTTTTGTTTGGCCCAGGGTTATAGGGGAATACGAAAATTTAGGTATGTGACTCATTTGGGTACTAACCAATCAGAGAAGAGTTAGGGTTGAAAGTTATGGTTGAAAGTTAGGGTTGAAAGTTAGGGTTGACACTTAGGATTATTTTTCTATTTTTGTTTGGCCCAGGGTTATAGGGGAATACGAAAATTTAGGTATGTGACTCATTTGGGTACTAACCAATCAGAGAAGAGTGTTGAAAGTTAGGGTTGAAAGTTAGGGTTGAAAGTTAGGGTTGAAAGTTAGGGTTGAAAGTTAGGGTTGAAAGTTAGGGTTGAAAGTTAGGGTTGACACTTAGGATTATTTTTCTATTTTTGTTTGGCCCAGGGTTATAGGGGAATACGAAAATTTAGGTATGTGACTCATTTGGGTACTAACCAATCAGAGAAGAGTTAGGGTTGAAAGTTAGGGTTGAAAGTTAGGGTTGAAAGTTAGGGTTGACACTTAGGATTATTTTTCTATTTTTGTTTGGCCCAGGGTTATAGGGGAATACGAAAATTTAGGTATGTGACTCATTTGGGTACTAACCAATCAGAGAAGAGTTAGGGTTGAAAGTTAGGGTTAGGGTTAGGGTTAGGGTTAGGGTTAGGGTTAGGGTTAGGGTTAGGGTTATAGGGGAATACGAAAATTTAGGTATGTGACTCATTTGGGTACTAACCAATCAGAGAAGAGTTAGGGTTGAAAGTTAGGGTTGAAAGTTAGGGTTGAAAGTTAGGGTTGACACTTAGGATTATTTTTCTATTTTTGTTTGGCCCCGGGTTATAGGGGAATACGAAAATTTAGGTATGTGACTCATTTGGGTACTAACCAATCAGAGAAGAGTTAGGGTTGAAAGTTAGGGTTGAAAGAAAGGGTTGAAAGTTAGGGTTGAAAGTTAGGGTTGACACTTAGGATTATTTTTCTATTTTTGTTTGGCCCAGGGTTATAGGGGAATACGAAAATTTAGGTATGTGACTCATTTGGGTACTAACCAATCAGAGAAGAGTTAGGGTTGAAAGTTAGGGTTGAAAGTTAGGGTTGACACTTAGGATTATTTTTCTATTTTTGTTTGGCCCAGGGTTATAGGGGAATACGAAAATTTAGGTATGTGACTCATTTGGGTACTAACCAATCAGAGAAGAGTTAGGGTTGAAAGTTAGGGTTGAAAGTTAGGGTTGAAAGTTAGGGTTGACACTTAGGATTATTTTTCTATTTTTGTTTGGCCCAGGGTTATAGGGGAATACGAAAATTTAGGTATGTGACTAATTTGGGTACTAACCAATCAGAGAAGAGTTAGGGTTGAAAGTTAGGGTTGAAAGTTAGGGTTAGGGTTAGGGTTAGGGTTAGGGTTAGGGTTAGGGTTAGGGTATTAGGGTTAGGGTTAGGGTATTAGGGTTAGGGTTAGGGTTAGGGTTAGGGTTAGGGTTAGGGTTAGGGTTAGGGTTAGGGTTATAGGGGAATACGAAAATTTAGGTATGTGACTCATTTGGGTACTAACCAATCAGAGAAGAGTTAGGGTTGAAAGTTAGGGTTGAAAGTTAGGGTTAGGGTTAGGGTTAGGGTTAGGGTTAGGGTTAGGGTTAGGGTTATAGGGGAATACGAAAATTTAGGTATGTGACTCATTTGGGTACTAACCAATCAGAGAAGAGTTAGGGTTGAAAGTTAGGGTTGAAAGTTAGGGTTGAAAGTTAGGGTTGAAAGTTAGGGTTGAAAGTTAGGGTTGACACTTAGGATTATTTTTCTATTTTTGTTTGGCCCAGGGTTATAGGGGAATACGAAAATTTAGGTATGTGACTCATTTGGGTACTAACCAATCAGAGAAGAGTTAGGGTTGAAAGTTAGGGTTGAAAGTTAGGGTTGAAAGTTAGGGTTGAAAGTTAGGGTTGAAAGTTAGGGTTGAAAGTTAGGGTTGACACTTAGGATTATTTTTCTATTTTTGTTTGGCCCAGGGTTATAGGGGAATACGAAAATTTAGGTATGTGACTCATTTGGGTACTAACCAATCAGAGAAGAGTTAGGGTTAGCGTTGAAAGTTAGGGTTAGGGTTGACCCTTACGATTATTTTTGTATTTGTGTTTGGTGAAAAAAGAATAGAACATTTTTAGTTATGTGACTCATTTAGGTACTTGGCCAATGAGAGTTAAGTTCTGAACAATTTAGGGAGGGTGTGGTTTGGGGTTGAAAGTGTGGTAAGAAAAAGTGTAAGTGGGTAAGAACGTGAGGGAGGTTGTGGGTAGGTGGGTGAGGGAGGTTTAGGGATGTATGGTGGGTGTGGGTAAGGAGGTTGAAGGTTTTTGAGGGAAGGTGGATGATGAAGAGAGTGGGTAGGTGGTGTTGAAGGTGGATTAGGGAGGGTGAGTAAATGTGTCTGGGAGGGTGAGGATGAAGGTGGGTGAAAAAAGTGTGGGTCAGTTCAGGTATGGGTGAGTGGGCAAGGGTGAGGCTGGGTATTGGTGTGCAGGTAAGGGTGGTGAAGGTGAATTTTAATATGGATGATGAGGGTAGAAGGTGGGTGAGGGAGGTTGGGTGAAGGAGGGTGTGGGAAGGTGATGTTGAAGGTGGGTGAGGGATGGTTAATATGGGTATAGGAGGCTTTGTAGGTAAGGTTGAGGCCAGTAAGGTAGAGTGAACATGGGTGAGGGAGGGTGAAGATTAAGGTGGAAGAGGGAGGGTGTGTTTAAGTGGGGTTAAAGGTTGGTGAATGTAGGTGAGGTAGGGGGATGAGTGAAGGTGTGGGTGAGTGAAGGTGTTGGTGAGGGGGCAATGGTGGGTGGGTGAAGGTGGATGAGTGTGAGGGTGAAGGTGGATGAGGTGGTGGGTGATAGTGAACATGGGTCAAGAGCGGGTGAGGGAGGGCATGGAATCAGTCTGTGAGCCTGCCCTTTCTATTTTGTTGTATATATTCTATTCCCTATCCAATTGACATGTTGCATTTATATGCAGTTAGTCATTCAAAAATTTGAAAACTCTTGCATTCGTTGCATGTTAGCGAGAGGCACCCTTAGAGGTAAAGAGCTAGCTTTTACCTCACTACTAAGTACTTGGACATTGAGGACTAGATCCGTTTTGTACAGAGCGGAGCTTCTCCTCTGCCGTATGCTAGGAGTGAAGAAGCACTACTGTCTATCGTCCGTAAAGGGGTATGCTTTCTTCCCCCAATTTACAGTCGAGCTAGCGCTGCAGATGGGACAGTAGCGAAGAGTTCACTGCCTGACTCTAAAAGGGCACACTCGTGTAAAGGGAGAGAAATCAACTCAAAGCTTTATATCCTGAGAGATAAAAGCAATGCATTGTGTAGGTGTACTCACTTACCTCAACTACTTACCTCCTTGTTAGTATGTCCTTTGTGAACATCATCTTGATAGACGAACTTACCTATTTTCATACTGCAAATAAATTTTACCCAAGATAAGTGAAAAAATATAATGCAATCCCCTTTAGAGCAATGCAGTTGAGGACCCTCTTTCACTGATGGACTAAATAAACAATGCTTAGACTGAGTGAGAGAGGGGTTTGTGAGAGAGAGGGGAGAGTGGTAGTCCTTGAAAGAGAGAGAGAAAGAAAGGACATTTGTGAGAGTAAAATACAGGTGATTTAGAAGGAGCAGGGATGCTAGTCAGGGAGAGTAATAGAGAGCAGGGAGAGAAAGAGAGGGTGTGAGAAAGAAAAAGAGAGAGAGAGAAGTGGAAGAAAGAAATGTGTGTGAGAGCAAGAGACGGGTTGAAGTGAAAGAGATAGAGTGGGAGTAAGAGAGAAAAAAATTGAGAGAAGGGAGAGGGAGAGAGAAGGGAGAGGGAGAGAGAAGAGAGGGAGAGAGAAGGGAGAGAGAGAAAGCAGGGAGAGACAAGTGTGAGAGGAGGGACAGAGAAGGGAGAGGGAGAGAGAAGGGAGAGGGAGAGAAAAGGAAAAGGGAGAGAAAATGAAAAGGGAGAGAGAAGGAAATGGAGATAGAAGGAAAAGGGAGAGAGAAGGAAGAGGGAGAGAGAATGGAGAGACAAGGGAGAGGGAGAGACAAGGAAAGGGAGAGAGAAGGGATAGTGAGAGAAAAGGGAGAGGGAGAGAGATGGAAGTGACAAGGGAGAGAGGAGGGAGAGAGAAGGGAGAGGGAGAGCGAAGGAAAGGAGAGGGGAAAGGAAAAGGGAGAGAATGGAG
>NW_027455307.1:0-39703 GCF_040206685.1 Ascaphus truei
GCCACTTGGCTGCCAGAATGCCCTGCTTCAGCACAGACCAGAAAGGCATTGTGATAAGCGTATCCCCGGTATAGTCAGGGGTTAATGGGAGTCGTCCCTGTCCCCCCACTATACGCCCAGAACCATGGACCCGGTACTTGTGGTTCGGACTGTCTCCAACCAGCCATAATGTTGTGAGAGTGAAATTATGTCTAAGTCCAGCTTTGGTACATTAGAAGCAACTCTGAAACTTAACCTAAGCGTTTTTCGAAGCTACTTTTTGGCTAACTTCTTATAGGAAGGTCTAGGAGCTCTGAAAATGAACGTGCGCGTCTTTCACTCTTCTCGAGGGACTTGGAAGAATTTTGTGATATTTTTTATTAAAATGGTGTATAAGGGTATATATATATATATATATATATATATATTTTATGCACTGTATATGAGCTGGAGATTTCTAAGTCTGTGGTTCCGAGAGGGGGTAACCAGGCTCACTAATAAAGGTCAAGCCACTTGGCTGCCAGAATGCCCTGCTTCAGCACAGACCAGAAAGGCATTGTGATAAGCGTATCCCCGGTATAGTCAGGGGTTAATGGGAGTCGTCCCCGTCCCCCCAGTATACGCCCAGAACCATGGACCCGGTACTTGTGGTTCGGAATGTCTCCAACCAGCCATAATGTTGTGAGAGTGAAATTATGTCAAAGTCCAGCTTTGGTACATTAGAAGCAACTCTGAAACTTAACCTAAGCGTTTTTCGAAGCTACTTTTTGGCTAACTTCTTATAGGAAGGTCTAGGAGCTCTGAAAATGAACGTGCGCGTCTTTCACTCTTCCCGAGGGACATAGAAGAATTTTGTGATATTTTTTATTAAAATGGTGTATAAGGGTATATATATAAATATATTTTATGCACTGTATATGAGCTGGCGATTTCTAAGTCTGTGGTTCCGAGAGGGGGTAACCAGGCTCACTAATAAAGGTCAAGACACTTGGCTGCCAGAATGCCCTGCTTCAGCACAGACCAGAAAGGCATTGTGATAAGCGTATCCCCGGTATAGTCAGGGGTTAATGGGAGTCCCCCCCGTCCCCCCAGTATACGCCCAGAACCATGGACCCGGTACTTGTGGTTCGGACTGTATCCAACCAGCCATAATGTTGTGAGAGTGAAATTATGTCAAAGTCCAGCTTTGGTACATTAGAAGCAACTCTGAAACTTAACCTAAGCGTTTTTCGAAGCTACTTTTTGGCTAACTTCTTATAGGAAGGTCTAGGAGCTCTGAAAATGAACGTGCGCGTCTTTCACTCTTCCCGAGGGACCTAGAAGAATTTTGTGATATTTTTTATTAAAATGGTGTATAAGGGTATATATATAAATATATTTTATGCACTGTATATGAGCTGGCGATTTCTAAGTCTGTGGTTCCGAGAGGGGGTAACCAGGCTCACTAATAAAGGTCAAGCCACTTGGCTGCCAGAATGCCCTGCTTCAGCACAGACCAGAAAGGCATTGTGATAAGCGTATCCCCGGTATAGTCAGGGGTTAATGGGAGTCGTCCCCGTCCCCCCACTATACGCCCAGAACCATGGACCCGGTACTTGTGGTTCGGACTGTCTCCAACCAGCCATAATGTTGTGAGAGTGAAATTATGTCTAAGTCCAGCTTTGGTACATTAGAAGCAACTCTGAAACTTAACCTAAGCGTTTTTCGAAGCTACTTTTTGGCTAACTTCTTATAGGAAGGTCTAGGAGCTCTAAAAATGAACGTGCGCGTCTTTCACTCTTCCCGAGGGACTTAGAAGAATTTTGTGATATTTTTTATTAAAATGGTGTATAAGGGTATATATATAAATATATTTTATGCACTGTATATGAGCTGGAGATTTCTAAGTCTGTGGTTCCGAGAGGGGGTAACCAGGCTCACTAATAAAGGTCAAGCCACTTGGCTGCCAGAATGCCCTGCTTCAGCACAGACCAGAAAGGCATTGTGATAAGCGTATCCCCGGTATAGTCAGGGGTTAATGGGAGTCGTCCCCGTCCCCCCAGTATACGCCCAGAACCATGGACCCGGTACTTGTGGTTCGGACTGTCTCCAACCAGCCATAATGTTGTGAGAGTGAAATTATGTCTAAGTCCAGCTTTGGTACATTAGAAGCAACTCTGAAACTTAACCTAAGCGTTTTTCGAAGCTACTTTTTGGCTAACTTCTTATAGGAAGGTCTAGGAGCTCTCAAAATGAACGTGCGCGTCTTTCACTCTTCCCGAGGGACTTAGAAGAATTTTGTGATATTTTTTATTAAAATGGTGTATAAGGGTATATATATATATATATATTTTATGCACTGTATATGAGCTGGCGATTTCTAAGTTTGTAGTTCCAAGAGGGGGTAACCAGGCTCACTAATAAAGGTCAAGCCACTTGGCTGCCAGAATGCCCTGCTTCAGCACAGACCAGAAAGGCATTGTGATAAGCGTATCCCCGGTATAGTCAGGGGTTAATGGGATTCGTCCCCGTCCCCCCAGTATACGCCCAGAACCATGGACCCGGTACTTGTGGTTCGGACTGTCTCCAACCAGCCATAATGTTGTGAGAGTGAAATTATGTCTAAGTCCAGCGTTGGTACATTAGAAGCAACTCTGAAACTTAACCTAAGCGTTTTTCGAAGCTACTTTTTGGCTAACTTCTTATAGGAAGGTCTAGGAGCTCTAAAAATGAACGTGCGCGTCTTTCACTCTTCCCGAGGGACTTAGAAGAATTTTGTGATATTTTTTATTAAAATGGTGTATAAGGGTATATATATATATATATATATATATATATATATATATATATATATATATATATATATATATATATATATATATATTATGCACTGTATATGAGCTGGCGATTTCTAAGTCTGTGGTTCCGAGAGGGGGTAACCAGGCTCACTAATAAAGGTCAAGCCACTTGGCTGCCAGAATGCCCTGCTTCAGCACAGACCAGAAAGGCATTGTGATAAGCGTATCCCCGGTATAGTCAGGGGTTAATGGGAGTCATCCCCGTCCCCCCAGTACACGCCCAGAACCATGGACCCGGTACTTGTGGTTCGGACTCTCTCCAACCAGCCATAATGTTGTGAGAGTGAAATTATGTCTAAGTCCAGCTTTGGTACATTAGAAGCAACTCTGAAACTTAACCTAAGCGTTTTTCTAAGCTACTTTTTGGCTAACTTCTTATAGGAAGGTCTAGGAGCTCTAAAAATGAACGTGCGCGTCTTTCACTCTTCCCGAGGGACTTAGAAGAATTTTGTGATATTTTTTATTAAAATGGTGTATTAGGGTATATATATAAATATATTTTATGCACTGTATATGAGCTGGAGATTTCTAAGTCTGTGGTTCCGAGAGGGGGTAACCAGGCTCACTAATAAAGGTCAAGCCACTTGGCTGCCAGAATGCCCTGCTTCAGCACAGACCAGAAAGGCATTGTGATAAGCGTATCCCCGGTATAGTCAGGGGTTAATGGGAGTCGTCCCCGTCCCCCCAGTATACGCCCAGAACCATGGACCCGGTACTTGTGGTTCGGACTGTCTCCAACCAGCCATAATGTTGTGAGAGTGAAATTATGTCTAAGTCCAGCTTTGGTACATTAGAAGAAACTCTGAAACTTAACCTAAGCGTTTTTAGAAGCTACTTTTTGGCTAACTTCTTATAGGAAGGTCTAGGAGCTCTCAAAATGAAAATGCGCGTCTTTCACTCTTCCCGAGGGACTTAGAAGAATTTTGTGATATTTTTTATTAAAATGGTGTATAAGGGTATATATATATATATATATTTTATGCACTGTATATGAGCTGGCGATTTCTAAGTTTGTGGTTCCGAGAGGGGGTAACCAGGCTCACTAATAAAGGTCAAGCCACTTGGCTGCCAGAATGCCCTGCTTCAGCACAGACCAGAAAGGCATTGTGATAAGCGTATCCCCGGTATAGTCAGGGGTTAATGGGAGTCGTCCCCGTCCCCCCAGTATACGCCCAGAACCATGGACCCGGTATTTGTGGTTCGGACTGTCTCCAACCAGCCATAATGTTGTGAGAGTGAAATTATGTCTAAGTCCAGCTTTGGTACATTAGAAGCAACTCTGAAACTTAACCTAAGCGTTTTTCGAAGCTACTTTTTGGCTAACTTCTTATAGGAAGGTCTAGGAGCTCTGAAAATGAACGTGCGCGTCTTTCACTCTTCTCGAGGGACTTGGAAGAATTTTGTGATATTTTTTTATTAAAATGGTGTATAAGGGTGGTGCATGCTGGGAAGCAAGGAGCATGGAAGCTTGAACTGAGAGCTCTGTGCCTCACTCCCAGTTTTTAAAAAAAAACGAATAGCAAAACTGGCAAGACTTGACTAAAAACACCACCTTATACTAACTAAACATCCAGGATGTCAAAAAAGATAGCTAAAACCCCTAAAAAAAAGGGGCTCCCAGAGTATTTTGGCAGAGCTAAACCGAACAGGGCCACGGCGGCAAGGGCACCCACCTCCCGCACTGGATCAGAATCGGAGGAGGAGGGGGATACAGGGGAGGATCAGGGTCTTCTGCCGGTAAGACGCTGCGATTTTGAAAGACTATATACAGACTTAAAATCCATGTTGCAGGCTGAAATTAGAGCCCTGGGAAAGGAGGTAGGGAGCCTGGGGGCAAGAACGCAGGAGCTTGAAGTGAAGGTGGATGCTAACGCCAAGGTGGGCCTGCGCAATACAAAAAAGACAGCGGACCTGCAGGCGCAAATTAACGAATTAAAAGACAGACAAGAAGACGCAGAAAACCGCGACCGACGCAATAATGTCCGCCTACGGGGCGTCCCAGAGACTGTGGGAGACTGTGAGGAGTTCGTGGCGCGGTGGCTCGCCCATATGTGCCCGGATTCTCCGCAAGATAAACTGGGAATGGATAGATGCCATCGGGCGCTCCGGTCAAAACAACAACCAACAGAACGACCGCGGGACATTATAGTGCGGCTCCATCACTATAAGACCAGGGAAGCGGTGCTGCAGCACGCAAGGAATGCACCCCTGAGAGAATTTGAGGGCACCAAAATTGCAGTATTCCAGGACATTGCCCCAATCACATTAGCCCGAAGAAGAGAGCTGTGGCCCATAACTAAATGCCTCAGGGATAAGGCCATCCGCTACCGTTGGCTGTTTCCCTTCGGGCTGATGGTGATTAAAAATGGACGCCCAATCAGTATGAAAGCCCCTGGAGAAGGTGAGGCGTTCCTTAAGAAGCTGGGGCTGCGGCTGACCCCCACGGCCTCCGAGATGGAAGAGCCGGCCCCGGGACCATCCTGGACCACAGTCGGAAGCACAGCTGATGAAGGGGCCACTCTAGGATGAGGAAACGTATAATTACTATGTTTCACCACAGTTTGTGCTTTAATAAAGTTGTCAGTTTAATGTTCAAAAAGTCAAGAAATATATACCTTTGCCCTGGACTAATGGACCTCGCACCCCCCCCCCTACCGGAGCTGGTGTATGCCGCATACCCGGGATGTCGGGCACCTGTTAAAAAACTCTTTTGGACTTACCTCGTGGAGATGGCAGGGCACCCAAGATGGCGGAGATAGCGCAGGCACCATGGAACGCAGAACCAGGAAGGCGGGAAGTTCGAGGTGAGCGGGAAGCCAAGTAGATGATGCGTCCGCGTCGGTGAGTTGTCAAATCCAAAATGGCGTCCAGAGGAAATACGTCACCGGAAGGGGCGGGACCCGGAGCGGCCATCTTGGAGGTGGCGAGGAGCAGAAGAGATCCTGGCCGCGACGTCATCTTGAGGAGCCGGAAGCAAGCGCCGGCGAGTGAGGGAGCAGACATTGAGAGGCAGGGACCACCGGGAGCAGCGGAGATCCCAGACACCTGCACACAGACCAGGAAGCCGGAAAGAGACGGCGACGGAGCACTACGCAGGGATCGACATGGACTGCACCGGCGGACAATAAAAGAATCTTTGGTGGATGTGATTCATTACGGAGCTGAGGGGGGCAGTGGGGAGAGAGCTCAGTCAGCCGGAGAAACAGATAAGAGGGGCACGGGTAGCGCAGATAGGGTGGGTAATAGAGGGGAGAGAGGGGAAAGTGAGGTGGAAAGGAAGGAGGGGGACGTGTAATAGGGCGAGATAGGATGGGGTAAGTAGATTAAGTAGGTGGTTTAGGGTAGGTGGCTAGAAGGAGGGAAGTAGTAGGTAGATGGGTTGGAGGAGGGAGCGGAGAGAGGAGTAGGGAGGTGAAGTAGAGAGGAGTAGGTAGGTTATCGGGAAAGGAGGGGGATGTGAAATAGTGGAAGGTAAGAGAAGGTTAGCTTAAGAGAAGAAGTTCTGGAAATGTTGGAGAGGGATCAGAGACGGGGAAGTGGTTAAATAAGAGAAAGATAGAGGTGAGAAGGTAATACACACACAAGAAGATAGAAGAGAGGGAGCGAGAACCTGAAGTAGATCAAAAGGCCCCAGGTAACCAATATAGGCTCGATTCCGGGGCGGTCGGTTTATCTCTGTATATGGTGGTCCCGCTCATTGAGGTCAACAGCCACTGAAAGTGGAGGGATACATGGGTCCAGGCCAAGCAAAGGCCGGAGGCGCCACACAGACGGGATTATTAGCTCCAATTAGGGGTACAAGGATAATGTATTACTAGGGGGAGAGGCAGGTTACCGTAAAGTGGAGTACGCAGGGCAAAGGAATGATCATAGGAAAGCATGGTTTGCTAGTTGTTGTTTGAAGAGTTTATAGGAGGGAGGCCGGATAGCGGGGTTCGAGCCTGCTTTTGTTCCTGCATGGACCGACAGCCGGAGCGGGAAAGGACACCAACCCCAATGACCGGCAAAGTCCCTTGGGAGGGGATTCCAGTGAGGGAGGGAGGGGGGCAGGGAGGGAGGGAGTACCTGGCCGCCTACACTGAGTACCCAAGGGCGATGGTCTCACAGCCGGGGTACGGGTACCGAGGCTCTGAGACCACTGTTTATATGTGTTGTTTATGTCTGTCTGGATGTTCCCCCCCTCCCCTCATGTATCTTCCCCCCCATAGTGCACCAACCTACAGGAAGATGGAGAACTACAGATCCCCTGAAGTTCTTGGAGTAGGCGGACCAACGAACGGTCCAGATGACCTCGCCATTGGAGCACACCTCTTCTGCAGACAAGGATGAGTAATGAACTAATAATGATTACACACAATGTCAAAGGGTTTAACAGCCCGGTTAAACGTAGAATCGCATTTAAAGAATATAGCCGCCTGAAAGCCGATATACTTTTTCTACAAGAAACCCACTTTTCACACTCCAATCACCCGAAATATCTAGACAAAAATTACAGAACTTTTTACCTGGCCTCTAACAAGGCAAAGAAAAGAGGAGTGGCTATCTTAGTACACAATAAACTGGCGTTAGATATAAATAAACAATATACGGACCCGGAAGGTCGTTATATCATCCTTACGGGGATGATACAGAGTCAACCTCTGACATTGGTGTCAGTCTACGCCCCATGCGAGACGAGCGCTACATTCTTTACACAGTTCTTTAATAAACTACACACTGTCGCAAAGGGACATATCTTCATAGCAGGCGACCTTAACCGCACACTAGACTCTGACCTGGACAGATGTACGAGACCTAACCTATCCCACAAACAGGACGTACTAACCATACATAAGGGTATGCAAGATTGTCAGCTAATTGATATCTGGCGGGAACAACATCCTAATGCACGGGAATATACCTTTTACTCCCACCCACACAATCGCTACAGTCGGATAGATTACCTCCTGGTGTCCAATAGAGTGGTCCCAGTGGTAGGGCACACGCAGATACATGGAATCTCGTGGTCCGACCATGCACCGGTAGAGCTGCGGTGCACATTAGACGCCTTAGACAGACCGGGAGCAAACTGGAAGCTCAACGAACTCCTCCTTAAATGCCCCGTAACTGCAAAAGAGATTGGTGAGCGAATCCAAGAATATTTTAAGGACAACAAAGGCAGTGTGTCGGCTCAATCCACGCTCTGGGAGGCTCATAAGGCTACCATGAGAGGGGTGTTGATGACCATAGCAGGAAAAAGAAAGAGAGCAAAAGAGGCGAGAGTAAAAGAGCTACGTGAGAAATTGGCACATCTCACTGCTCAACACAAAACGCACAAGGATAATTTGGTTTGGAAAGAACTGAGCGACACTAAAATTAAACTTAACCTGGTCCTGACCTCTCAGGCCGAGAAGGAGTTGGCATGGTCAAAGCGCAGATTCTATGAGAAAGCCAACAAGCCAGATACCTTATTAGCCAATAAGCTCCGAAACAAGCTTCCAAATTACCGTATAGCATCCATCAAATCTCAGGGGGGGGACCTTACCTCCGATCCTCGACAAATAGTGGAGGTGTTTAAGAATTATTACGCCACATTATACGACGGTGATAAGGTCAGCCACACACAAAAGACCGCAGCAACTTTGAACAAATTCCTAAAAGAGGCAAATCTGCCTACCTTGAGCAGGGAGGATAGGGAGGCACTCCAGGGCGACTTCACCCTTGAGGAAGTAACAGAGGTAATGAAGTCCCTTAAACCCGCTAAAGCCCCTGGTCCAGACGGATTTTCAAATTTATATTATAAGAAATTTGTCAAGATTCTGGCTCCCCACTTGTTGTCCCTATTTAACGGGATTCTAGCAGGAGAGCCCCTCCCGGCACAGATGCTCCAGGCGTCTATCTCTGTGATCCACAAACCCGGTAAGGACCCGGCAGACGTCAAGAGCTACCGGCCAATATCCCTGATCAATTCAGACACTAAAATCTTCTCAAAATTGTTAGCTAACAGGGTGGGCATTGTCCTTCCGGGGTTGATTCACCCGGATCAAGTAGGCTTTATTGAGGGCAGGCAGGCGGCAGACAATACTAGGCGGATTGTAGATTTGATTGATTTGGCAAAAAATAAAAATATTCCGTCTATGTTGTTGAGTCTGGACGCCGAAAAGGCCTTTGATAGGATTGACTGGCCCTTCCTCAGGGAGACGCTGGGGGCGTTTGGGTTCGGGGGGCGCCTTCTAGAGGCAATACTAGCCCTTTACAATGGTCCCACTGCAAGGGTGAGACACCAAGGATTCCCCTCGGAGATATTCAACATCCGTAGCGGGACAAGACAAGGTTGCCCACTTTCACCATTAATATTTGCCCTCTGCATAGAACCGTTAGCGGCTCAAATCAGAGCAAGCCCAGATATAACAGGGATAGATATAGGGGAGCAGCATCATAAAGTAGCGTTATACGCCGACGATGTAATCTTGACACTGTCAAAGCCCCTCACCTCCTTGCCCAACGTCTTTGCGATCTTGGGAACTTTCAGCTTGGTGTCGGGGTTTAAAATTAACCAGGCCAAGTCGGAAGCGCTTAACATCAATCTACCCAAGCCGGTCGAAAAATTGATAGAGCTCAACTTCAATTTTAAATGGCAACCCTCCGCTATCAAATATTTAGGGGTGTATATCACAAAGGACTACAACACACTATATAAAGCAAATTTCCCCAGAATAATGAAGAAACTGAAGGAAGATCTCAGGGTTTGGGCGGGTTATGGCATATCGTGGTTTGGGCGGATCAACAGTGTCAAAATGAACCTGCTGCCTAAACTACTATATCTGTTTCAAGCCCTCCCAATACCTCTTGTTAGGACTGAGGTCCTCACGCTGCAGGCTCGCATTATTCAATTTATTTGGAATAAAAAAAGCCCACGAATTGCGAAAAGCATACTGACAAAACCAGTAACAAGAGGAGGGTTAGCGGTACCTTGCTTGTTGGCATACCACAAGGCGGCACAACTATGCCAAATTGTCCAGTGGCACTCGAACCCAGCAAATAGAAGATGGGTGGCCCTAGAAACAGAATGCTGTGCGCCAGTAAAACTGCACGATCTGATTTGGCTTCCAAAACAGTGTAAGAAATCATTAGGGATGCCACTCTGCGCAATTGCGAACTCGCTAGCGGTCTGGGAGTCATCTAAATTTAAAGCTAAATTGACCACACATCAGTCGTTGATGACCCCCCTGGTGGGAAATCCGGATTTTGCTCCAGGGCTGTTAGGTGACAAATTTGTAAAATGGACGCAAGCGGGGTACTTACGATTAAAGGACCTGGAAGGACGTAAATATATCAAGACGTTCGATATGATTAAGGATGAGAAAAAGCTACCCAACACAGAATTATTTAGATTCCTCCAGGTTAGGGCTTTCTATAATAAATTCCCGGTTCGCCCAGCACGAACCAATTTCGAACAGCTGTGTTCCAGAGAGACGGACACAAGAGGACTAACTTCTCGGATGTACAGGGAGGTAGTCTGTCCGAAGACTTCCGACGCCCCCCGACTGAAATACATGCGACATTGGGAGACAGATTTAGGGGAGACACTAGAGGACGAGGAATGGGATCAGATATTACAGGCAGCTGCCAAAAGCTCAATTTGTGCCACGTTGAAGGAGAACGCATATAAAGTCCTAATGCGGTGGTACCATACCCCATTGAAATTATCTAAATTTATCAAGAGCTATTCCCCGCTCTGCCCAAAACAGTGTGGGGAAACGGCTGATTTAAAACATATGCTGTGGTCTTGCCCGAAAGTGGTCCCGATTTGGGAATCTATTAGAGATTGGCTAGAAAGAATCCTCAACTTGGAGATCCCCTTGGACCCGTGGCTGTTCCTCGTGGGCAGACGGCCTCAGGACGTGTCTAACGCGACACTCAAATTGGTTGCACATTTCGCAACCGCCACGAGGTGTGAGATCGCAGCAGTATGGAGACAACAGGAATTACCCACTATAGCTAAAATCAGGAACAGAATCTGGCATGTCTGCCAGATGGAACAGTTGACGAGTTGGATCAACGACTCTGGCTCCAAATTTCTAAACGTATGGGCCCCATGGCTGGCCCAAACAGACATCCCGGGGGTGGACGCCGCCACAATTTTGCATTAATATAGATAAATGCGTTCTCCTTGGACAAAGCAGACCAGACGAGATGATGACATAGCGACGGAGAACATAGAACCACCGGGATATCCACAACACACCCTAGCGTACACATAGAGCTAATAGCAGATCCTCCGCTCCGATGCAGCAGTTACAGGTGCCCCCCACCCCCACCCACCCTAATGTGTCTCACCCCAGTCTAGTTTGTCCTGTCCGTCTTAGTGATGTGGTTTACGTGTGGTTTGTTACGTCTGTCTCATGTCCTATCTACGTGTCACTGTTTTGATGACAAAATTGGGTATTCTGTAACGTATGCCAATAGGTGGTGATATTATTTATGCTCTGTAATACCTACAGTAATAAAAATGAGAGTTATAAAAAAAAAATGGTGTATAAGGGTATATATATATATATATATATATATATATATATATATATATATATATATATATATATATATATATATATATTATGCACTGTATATGAGCTGGCGATTTCTAAGTCTGTGGTTCCGAGAGGGGGTAACCAGGCTCACTAATAAAGGTCAAGCCACTTGGCTGCCAGAATGCCCTGCTTCAGCACAGACCAGAAAGGCATTGTGATAAGCGTATCCCCGGTATAGTCAGGGGTTAATGGGAGTCGTCCCCGTCCCCCCAGTACACGCCCAGAACCATGGACCCGGTACTTGTGGTTCGGACTCTCTCCAACCAGCCATAATGTTGTGAGAGTGAAATTATGTCTAAGTCCAGCTTTGGTACATTAGAAGCAACTCTGAAACTTAACCTAAGCGTTTTTCGAAGCTACTTTTTGGCTAACTTCTTATAGGAAGGTCTAGGAGCTCTGAAAATGAACGTGCGCGTCTTTCACTCTTCCCGAGGGACTTAGAAGAATTTTGTGATATTTTTTATTAAAATGGTGTATAAGGGTATATATATAAATATATTTTATGCACTGTATATGAGCTGGCGATTTCTAAGTCTGTGGTTCCGAGAGGGGGTAACCAGGCTCACTAATAAAGGTCAAGTCACTTGGCTGCCAGAATGCCCTGCTTCAGCACAGACCAGAAAGGCATTGTGATAAGCGTATCCCCGGTATAGTCAGGGGTTAATGGGAGTCGTCCCCGTCCCCCCAGTACACGCCCAGAACCATGGACCCGGTACTTGTGGTTCGGACTCTCTCCAACCAGCCATAATGTTGTGAGAGTGAAATTATGTCTAAGTCCAGCTTTGGTACATTAGAAGCAACTCTGAAACTTAACCTAAGCGTTTTTCTAAGCTACTTTTTGGCTAACTTCTTATAGGAAGGTCTAGGAGCTCTAAAAATGAACGTGCGCGTCTTTCACTCTTCCCGAGGGACTTAGAAGAATTTTGTGATATTTTTTATTAAAATGGTGTATTAGGGTATATATATAAATATATTTTATGCACTGTATATGAGCTGGAGATTTCTAAGTCTGTGGTTCCGAGAGGGGGTAACCAGGCTCACTAATAAAGGTCAAGCCACTTGGCTGCCAGAATGCCCTGCTTCAGCACAGACCAGAAAGGCATTGTGATAAGCGTATCCCCGGTATAGTCAGGGGTTAATGGGAGTCGTCCCCGTCCCCCCAGTATACGCCCAGAACCATGGACCCGGTACTTGTGGTTCGGACTGTCTCCAACCAGCCATAATGTTGTGAGAGTGAAATTATGTCTAAGTCCAGCTTTGGTACATTAGAAGAAACTCTGAAACTTAACCTAAGCGTTTTTCGAAGCTACTTTTTGGCTAACTTCTTATAGGAAGGTCTAGGAGCTCTCAAAATGAACGTGCGCGTCTTTCACTCTTCCCGAGGGACTTAGAAGAATTTTGTGATATTTTTTATTAAAATGGTGTATAAGGGTATATATATATATATATATTTTATGCACTGTATATGAGCTGGCGATTTCTAAGTTTGTGGTTCCGAGAGGGGGTAACCAGGCTCACTAATAAAGGTCAAGCCACTTGGCTGCCAGAATGCCCTGCTTCAGCACAGACCAGAAAGGCATTGTGATAAGCGTATCCCCGGTATAGTCAGGGGTTAATGGGAGTCGTCCCCGTCCCCCCAGTATACGCCCAGAACCATGGACCCGGTACTTGTGGTTCGGACTGTCTCCAACCAGCCATAATGTTGTGAGAGTGAAATTATGTCTAAGTCCAGCTTTGGTACATTAGATGCAACTCTGAAACTTAACCTAAGCGTTTTTCGAAGCTACTTTTTGGCTAACTTCTTATAGGAAGGTCTAGAAGCTCTGAAAATGAACGTGCGCGTCTTTCACTCTTCTCGAGGGACTTGGAAGAATTTTGTGATATTTTTTATTAAAATGGTGTATAAGGGTATATATATATATATATATATATATATATATATATATATATATATATATATATATATATATATATATATATATATATATATATATATTATGCACTGTATATGAGCTGGCGATTTCTAAGTCTGTGGTTCCGAGAGGGGGTAACCAGGCTCACTAATAAAGGTCAAGCCACTTGGCTGCCAGAATGCCCTGCTTCAGCACAGACCAGAAAGGCATTGTGATAAGCGTATCCCCGGTATAGTCAGGGGTTAATGGGAGTCGTCCCCGTCCCCCCAGTATACGCCCAGAACCATGGACCCGGTACTTGTGGTTCGGACTGTCTCCAACCAGCCATAATGTTGTGAGAGTGAAATTATGTCTAAGTCCAGCTTTGGTACATTAGAAGAAACTCTGAAACTTAACCTAAGCATTTTTCGAAGCTACTTTTTGGCTAACTTCTTATAGGAAGGTCTAGGAGCTCTCAAAATGAACGTGCGCGTCTTTCACTCTTCCCGAGGGACTTAGAAGAATTTTGTGATATTTTTTATTAAAATGGTGTATAAGGGTATATATATATATATATATATATTTTATGCACTGTATATGAGCTGGCGATTTCTAAGTTTGTGGTTCCGAGAGGGGGTAACCAGGCTCACTAATAAAGGTCAAGCCACTTGGCTGCCAGAATGCCCTGCTTCAGCACAGACCAGAAAGTCATTGTGATAAGCGTATCCCCGGTATAGTCAGGGGTTAATGGGAGTCCCCCCCGTCCCCCCAGTATACGCCCAGAACCATGGACCCGGTACTTGTGGTTCGGACTGTCTCCAACCAGCCATAATGTTGTGAGAGTGAAATTATGTCTAAGTCCAGCTTTGGTACATTAGAAGCAACTCTGAAACTTAACCTAAGCGTTTTTCGAAGCTACTTTTTGGCTAACTTCTTATAGGAAGGTCTAGGAGCTCTGAAAATGAACGTGCGCGTCTTTCACTCTTCTCGAGGGACTTGGAAGAATTTTGTGATATTTTTTATTAAAATGGTGTATAAGGGTATATATATATATATATATATATATATATATATATATATATATGTATATATATATATATATATATATATATATTATGCACTGTATATGAGCTGGCGATTTCTAAGTCTGTGGTTCCGAGAGGGGGTAACCAGGCTCACTAATAAAGGTCAAGCCACTTGGCTGCCAGAATGCCCTGCTTCAGCACAGACCAGAAAGGCATTGTGATAAGCGTATCCCCGGTATAGTCAGGGGTTAATGGGAGTCGTCCCCGTCCCCCCAGTACACGCCCAGAACCATGGACCCGGTACTTGTGGTTCGGACTCTCTCCAACCAGCCATAATGTTGTGAGAGTGAAATTATGTCTAAGTCCAGCTTTGGTACATTAGAAGCAACTCTGAAACTTAACCTAAGCGTTTTTCGAAGCTACTTTTTGGCTAACTTCTTATAGGAAGGTCTAGGAGCTCTGAAAATGAACGTGCGCGTCTTTCACTCTTCCCGAGGGACTTAGAAGAATTTTGTGATATTTTTTATTAAAATGGTGTATAAGGGTATATATATAAATATATTTTATGCACTGTATATGAGCTGGCGATTTCTAAGTCTGTGGTTCCGAGAGGGGGTAACCAGGCTCACTAATAAAGGTCAAGTCACTTGGCTGCCAGAATGCCCTGCTTCAGCACAGACCAGAAAGGCATTGTGATAAGCGTATCCCCGGTATAGTCAGGGGTTAATGGGAGTCGTCCCCGTCCCCCCAGTACACGCCCAGAACCATGGACCCGGTACTTGTGGTTCGGACTCTCTCCAACCAGCCATAATGTTGTGAGAGTGAAATTATGTCTAAGTCCAGCTTTGGTACATTAGAAGCAACTCTGAAACTTAACCTAAGCGTTTTTCTAAGCTACTTTTTGGCTAACTTCTTATAGGAAGGTCTAGGAGCTCTAAAAATGAACGTGCGCGTCTTTCACTCTTCCCGAGGGACTTAGAAGAATTTTGTGATATTTTTTATTAAAATGGTGTATTAGGGTATATATATAAATATATTTTATGCACTGTATATGAGCTGGAGATTTCTAAGTCTGTGGTTCCGAGAGGGGGTAACCAGGCTCACTAATAAAGGTCAAGCCACTTGGCTGCCAGAATGCCCTGCTTCAGCACAGACCAGAAAGGCATTGTGATAAGCGTATCCCCGGTATAGTCAGGGGTTAATGGGAGTCGTCCCCGTCCCCCCAGTATACGCCCAGAACCATGGACCCGGTACTTGTGGTTCGGACTGTCTCCAACCAGCCATAATGTTGTGAGAGTGAAATTATGTCTAAGTCCAGCTTTGGTACATTAGAAGCAACTCTGAAACTTAACCTAAGCGTTTTTCGAAGCTACTTTTTGGCTAACTTCTCATAGGAAGGTCTAGGAGCTCTCAAAATGAATGTGCGCGTCTTTCACTCTTCCCGAGGGACTTACAAGAATTTTGTGATATTTTTTATTAAAATGGTGTATAAGGGTATATATAAAAATATATTTTATGCACTGTATATGAGCTGGCGATTTCTAAGTCTGTGGTTCCGAGAGGGGGTAACCAGGCTCACTAATAAAGGTCAAGCCACTTGGCTGCCAGAATGCCCTGCTTCAGCACAGACCAATAAGGCATTGTGATAAGCGTATCCCCGGTATAGTCAGGGGTTAATGGGAGTCGTCCCCGTCCCCCCAGTATACGCCCAGAACCATGGACCCGGTACTTGTGGTTCGGACTCTCTCCAACCAGCCATAATGTTGTGAGAGTGAAATTATGTCTAAGTCCAGCTTTGGTACATTAGAAGCAACTCTGAAACTTAACCTAAGCGTTTTTCGAAGCTACTTTTTGGCTAACTTCTTATATGAAGGTCTAGGAGCTCTGAAAATGAATGTGCGCGTCTTTCACTCTTCCCGAGGGACTTAGAAGAATTTTGTGATATTTTTTATTAAAATGGTGTATAAGGGTATATATATATATATATATATATATATATATTGTGACAAACGGCTTACTCCGGGGCTCCGCCGTCTGTCCGGGACTGTTAGAACACGGTCTTTTAGGGTAGGTTAAATGATGAGACGTCACGTACTGTTCCTTTAAACAGGCTATGCCTGGTTTATTCAGTCCCAGGCACTGAGACTGCCACAGTTTAAACAGAAAACAAAGCCAAACAAAAAGCTGCTCGTCTGAGCGATAACTTAAACTTAGATGTCCCTGACTCAGAGTTGGAAGTGGCTTGTCCACTTCCACCAACAAAATAAGTACCTTTGCAGTCTTTAGACAAACTAACAGAATGAATGAAGCGATTTGGGAAAGAGGCTTTCTCACCCCTCTGCAGTTCAGCAGCCTTCCAGGCTCTTGGGCGGGGCCCAGAGGAAACAGGAAACAGGTCTTATATACCTGAACTCTAATCAGCATGACAGGTGACAGAAAACAGGCAGCAGACAAACTGTGGAATGGAGTGCCTGTTCCACGAGGCTGCCCTGTTCAGCTTAGACAGGACAGAAACTGTTCAGTATCCTGGGAGCCCTGTATATGGAGTTTATTACCAACCCCTGGTTTCTGTCACATATCCTCCCCCCCAGCTCAGACCTCGAGGGGTGAGCGACCATGGATATTAGGGAGTGCATCCTTGACAACCCGTCGGCATTGCCATGTTTGTGCCCCGACCTGTGTTCCACAGAAAATTTAAAGGGCTGTAAGCTTAGGAACCACCTGGTCACCCTAGCGTTCTTCTCCCTATTTTGACACATCCAGGTAAGGGGTGCATGATCTGTGACCAATCGGAACTTTCTCCCCAACAGATAATACTTGAGTGTCTCTACAGCCCACTTTATTGCGAGACACTCTTTCTCGACTATGGAGTAATTTTTCTCCTGGGGATTTAGTTTCCTACTTAAATAAAGGATGGGGTGCTCCTCCCCTTGAGACTCCTGGGAGAGTACCGCCCCCAGCCCTACCTCAGATGCGTCGGTTTGGACTACGAACTCTTTGGAGAAGTCAGGTGTGACCAACACTGGTTGGGCACAGAGAGCTTCTTTCAGGCTTCTAAAGGCCTGTTCGGCTTCGGGGGACCACTTTACCATTAGCGGTCCTCTTGCTTTTGTGAGGTCGGTTAGTGGGGTTGCCTTAGTTGCAAAATTGGGAATAAACCTCCTATAGTAGCCAATTAACCCCAAAAAGGTCCTTACTTGTTTTTTTGTGACTGGCCTTGGCCAATTTTGTATCGCCTCTACTTTGAGTGTTTGTGGTTTGAGTAACCCTCTACCAATAGAATACCCCAGATACTTGGCCTCCTCCAGACCAATAGTGCATTTAGCGGGGTTAGCAGTTAGTCCAGCAGACCGAACTGCGTCGAGCACAGCTTGGACCTTTGGAAGGTGGGACTGCCAATCTTCACTATGGATTACCACATCATCCAGGTAGGCGGCAGCGTACCGAACATGTGGTTTTAAAATTTTATCCATCATTCTTTGGAATGTGGCGGGAGCTCCATGTAAGCCAAAAGGCAGCACCTTATATTGAAAGAGGCCGTCTGGGGTTGAGAAGGCTGTTTTTTCTTTTGCCCTTTCTGTGAGGGGAACCTGCCAGTACCCTTTTGTTAGGTCTAGGGTTGTGAGATATCGGGCTTTGCCCAGTCTCTCTACAAGTTCATCCACCCTGGGCATAGGATAAGTATCAAATTTTGACACCGCGTTTAGTTTCCGGTAGTCATTACAAAACCTTGTTGTACCGTCTGGCTTTGGGACTAAAACTATAGGGCTGTTCCACCCACTTTGGGATTCCTCAATTACGCCTAGTTTTAGCATTTTTTTAACCTCTAAACTTATAGCCTCTCTCTTGGCCTCTGGGATTCGGTACGGTTTAAGGTTAACTCGGACCCCCGGTTCAGAGACTATGTCATGTTTAATTACGTTAGTTTTACCTGGCTGTGTAGAGAAGATTTCTTTGTTCCTTCTCACTAAACTCTGGACCTCTCGTTTCTGATGCACGGACAGTGTTTCAGCTATGCTAACCTCTGGGTCAGTTTCTTGATTCTCTGACGGACCTGGGGGTACTAGGGTTAACAAGACCTCTCTATCTTTCCAGGGCTTGAGTAGGTTTATATGGTAAATTTGCTCAGGTTTCCTCCTACCTGGCTGCCTTACCCTATAATTTACTTCTCCCACTCTTTCCAAGACCTCATATGGCCCATGCCATTTAGCAAGGAATTTACTCTCCACGGTGGGAACCAGAACTAGTACCCTATCACCTGGAAAAAAAATTCTGACCCTAGCACCCTTATTATACGTATTCCTTTGTGCTTCTTGAGCTTTCTCCATGTGTTCCCTCACTATGGGTAGGACTGCAGCAATGCGGTCCTGCATTTGGGCAACATGCTCTATTACACTTCTGTAAGGGGTAACCTCGTGTTCCCAAGTTTCTTTGGCTATATCCAGTAAGCCCCTTGGATGTCGGCCATACAATAGTTCAAACGGGGAGAAGCCTGTGGATGACTGGGGAACTTCCCTAATGGCAAATAACAGGTATGGTAACAAACAGTCCCAGTTTTTCCCATCCTTATCGACCGCCCGGCGTAACATGCTCTTTAAGGTTTTATTGAACCTTTCCACTAAACCATCTGTTTGTGGATGATAGACTGAGGTTCTGAGATGCTTGATTTTTAGGAGTTTACATAGCTCTTTTGTTACTTGGGACATAAATGGTGTTCCCTGGTCAGATAAGATCTCTTTAGGAATTCCGACCCGGGAAAACAGAAGTACTAACTCTTTTGCTATGTTTTTAGCAGAGGTGCTACGTAGGGGAACTGCCTCGGATATCGGGTAGCATAATCTAATATTACCAATATATGCTGATGTCCCCTAGCAGACTTTATTAGGGGTCCTACTAGATCCATAGCAATCCGGTCAAATGGTACCTCTATTATGGGAAGGGGTACCAATGGGCTGCGGTATGCTTTGAACGGGGCGGTGATCTGACATTCTGGGCATGAGGAACAATAGTTTGTAATTTCTGCCAGAACCCCAGGCCAATAAAAGCTTCGGAGAACCTTTTCTTTTGTCTTTTCCACCCCTAGGTGTCCCCCCAATGGATGACTATGTGCGAGGTGTAATACTACGTTACGGAATGTCCGTGGTACCAACAATTGTTTAGTTGTAACTGATTTTCTTTTATCAACCCGATATACTAGGTCGTTCTCTACCTCGAAGTAGGGGTAAGCAAGTGACCTATCTGGTTGGCCATGAGTACTATTCTGGTCCCGTATATTTCCCCTTGCTACCGCTAATGTGGGGTCCTCCCACTGGGCCTTCTTAAAACTCCCAGGACTGACCTCTAGGTCAGCGAGGGTCTTATCCTGTACTGGGGTGGTAAGTGCCTGATCAACATCTTGATTTGGGGTATTCCCTACCAAAGTAGTGATGGGGAAGGGAATTTCACAGCACTCCTCCTTTTCCCCTTTCTTATTTGGGCCCTCGTCAACCTCCATTTCTGAAAAAGGGAAAGGATTTGTTTCTTCTAACACTTCGTTATGGTCTGCTATTGAACTCTGGGCGCTATTCTGAGCTGGGGACCACATTTTTAGAAAATGGGGAAAGTCGGTCCCTATTAACACATCATGTGCCAGTTTGGGTACAACACC
Source organism: Ascaphus truei (assembly GCF_040206685.1). Classification (NCBI taxonomy): domain Eukaryota; kingdom Metazoa; phylum Chordata; class Amphibia; order Anura; family Ascaphidae; genus Ascaphus; species Ascaphus truei. Next base: position 19,951 of record NW_027455307.1, read on the forward strand.
CACCTTGAAATCTAAAGAACCAAATTCTGTTTCAAAAAAAACATCAACAGTGGAATATTCATGATTATCCCCATGTATACAACAAATTGCCACTCTTTGTGAACTGTTTACCTGTTTCTTCTTAATGGGCAATAGGTATTCGGACACTAGTGTGACCATACTCCCAGAGTCAAGAAGTGCCCGAACCCTCTTACCATTAACCTTTACAAATGCCCACAGATGGTTATTCAAGGGGTCCTCTGGGCTAGGGCCCATACATTGGGACAACAGCGAATAAGGTTCCACGCTGTTGCATTGCATGGGCTCATCATTTAGTGGGCAGATTTTTGCTGTGTGGCCCCTCTCATGACAATTTACACATTTAGGTACATAGTCTGTGTCCCACTTAGAGCCTTTTCCCGGCTCCCCATGTTGGCTATTGCCCTTAGTGTGCGAACCACTGTTGCTGGTGCTGCGTGAAGGTGGTCGCCGCTCTTCAGCTCCCCTTAACCCCGGTACCCTTTTACCGTCTCTGGAAGAGTCCTGGAACCTCGGGTAGTGGGGTTGCTCCACGACTGTGGGTTGCGGGTGCTCTCCTGCTGCATTGTACCTTTCTACGAGGGCCACAAGCTCATCCGCATTGTGGGGGTCACTCCGACTGACCCAATGGCGTAAGGCAGAGGGAAGTTTCCTCAAGAACTGGTCCATGACCAACCGTTCCACGATGTGGCTTGCTGAGTTGATCTCGGGTTGTAGCCACTTCCGGGCGAGGTGGATGAGGTCATACATCTGGCTTCGGGTGGCTTTATCCATCGTGAAGGACCATGCGTGAAACCTTTGGGCGCGAACAGCCGTGGTTACGCCGAGGCGGGCGAGGATCTCGAACTTCAATTTTGCATAGACGTTAGCTTCGGCTGGCTCTAGATCAAAGTAAGCCTTCTGGGGTTCGCCGCTTAGGAAGGGTGCGATTAGACCAGCCCACTCAGCTTCTGGCCATCCCTCTCTCTGTGCCGTGCGTTCAAACGTGAGAAGATAGGCTTCCACATCATCCGAGGGTCCCATCTTCTGAAGGTAGTGGCTTGCCCTGGTCATTTTCGGAACTGGGGCTGCCGCTGCCAGTGGAAGGTTACTGATAGTCTCCCTCAGGATCTCGAGTTCCTGCTGTAAGCCCTGAGCGAACCTCTGTTGCTCCTCTTTCAGCAAGCGGTTTGTCTCTTGCTGGTTTGCATTCGCCTGTTGCAGGGCTTCATTCGCGTCTCTCTGGACAGCGACATTGCGTACCAGCGCACTCACCACGTCTTCCATCTTGTTTGGAGAGAGAGAAAAAAAACCTTTTTTTTTTTTTTTTCTTTAAAGTTCTTTAACCCCCAGACCTTTTAGTGTTCTGCCCGCATTCTCCACCATATGTGACAAACGGCTTACTCCGGGGCTCCGCCGTCTGTCCGGGACTGTTAGAACACGGTCTTTTAGGGTAGGTTAAATGATGAGACGTCACGTACTGTTCCTTTAAACAGGCTATGCCTGGTTTATTCAGTCCCAGGCACTGAGACTGCCACAGTTTAAACAGAAAACAAAGCCAAACAAAAAGCTGCTCGTCTGAGCGATAACTTAAACTTAGATGTCCCTGACTCAGAGTTGGAAGTGGCTTGTCCACTTCCACCAACAAAATAAGTACCTTTGCAGTCTTTAGACAAACTAACAGAATGAATGAAGCGATTTGGGAAAGAGGCTTTCTCACCCCTCTGCAGTTCAGCAGCCTTCCAGGCTCTTGGGCGGGGCCCAGAGGAAACAGGAAACAGGTCTTATATACCTGAACTCTAATCAGCATGACAGGTGACAGAAAACAGGCAGCAGACAAACTGTGGAATGGAGTGCCTGTTCCACGAGGCTGCCCTGTTCAGCTTAGACAGGACAGAAACTGTTCAGTATCCTGGGAGCCCTGTATATGGAGTTTATTACCAACCCCTGGTTTCTGTCACAATATATATATATATATATATATATATATATATATATATATATATATTTTATGCACTGTATATGAGCTGGTGATTTCTAAGTCTGTGGTTCCGAGAGGGGGTAACCAGGCTCACTAATAAAGGTCAAGCCACTTGGCTGCCAGAATGCCCTGCTTCAGCACAGACCAGAAAGGCATTGTGATAAGCGATCCCCGGTATAGTCAGGGGTTAATGGGAGTCGTCCCCGTCCCCCCAGTATACGCCCAGAACCATGGACCCGGTACTTGTGGTTCGGACTGTCTCCAACCAGCCATAATGTTGTGAGAGTGAAATTATGTCTAAGTCCAGCTTTGGTACATTAGAAGCAACTCTGAAACTTAACCTAAGCGTTTTTCAAAGCTACTTTTTGGCTAACTTCTCATAGGAAGGTCTAGGAGCTCTCAAAATGAACGTGCGCGTCTTTCACTCATCCCGAGGGACTTAGAAGAATTTTGTGATATTTTTTATTAAAATGGTGTATAAGGGTATATATATAAATATATTTTATTCACTGTATATGAGCTGGCGATTTCTAAGTCTGTGGTTCCGAGAGGGGGTAACCAGGCTCACTAATATAGGTCAAGCCACTTGGCTGCCAGAATGCCCTGCTTCAGCACAGACCAGAAAGGCATTGTGATAAGCGTATCCCCGGTATAGTCAGGGGTTAATGGGAGTCGTCCCCGTCCCCCCAGTATACGCCCAGAACCATGGACCCGGTACTTGTGGTTCGGACTTTCTCCAACCAGCCATAATGTTGTGAGAGTGAAATTATGTCTAAGTCCAGCTTTGGTACATTAGAAGCAACTCTGAAACATAACCTAAGCGTTTTTCGAAGCTACTTTTTGGCTAACTTCTCATAGGAAGGTCTAGGAGCTCTCAAAATGAACGTGCGCGTCTTTCACTCTTCCCGAGGGACTTACAAGAATTTTGTGATATTTTTTATTAAAATGGTGTATAAGGGTTTATATATAAATATATTTTATGCACTGTATATGAGCTGGCGATTTCTAAGTTTGTGGTTCCGAGAGGGGGTAACCAGGCTCACTAATAAAGGTCAAGCCACTGAGTTGCCAGAATGCCCTGCTTCAGCACAGACCAGAAAGGCATTGTGATAAGCGTATCCCCGGTATAGTCAGGCGTTAGTGGGAGTCGTCCCCGTCCCCCAAGTATACGCCCAGAACCATGGACCCGGTACTTGTGGTTCGGACTGTCTCCAACCAGCCATAATGTTGTGAGAGTGAAATTATGTCTAAGTCCAGCTTTGGTACTTTAGAAGCAACTCTGAAACTTAACCTAAGCGTTTTTCGAAGCTACTTTTTGGCTAACTTCTTATAGGAAGGTCTAGGAGCTCTCAAAATGAACGCGCGTGTCTTTCACTCTTCCCGAGGGGCTTAGAAGAATTTTGTGATATTTTTTATTAAAATGGTGTATAAGGGTATATATATATATATTTTATGCACTGTATATGAGCTGGCGATTTCTAAGTCTGTGGTTCCGAGAGGGGGTAACCAGGCTCACTAATAAAGGTCAAGCCACTTGGCTGCCAGAATGCCCTGCTTCAGCACAGACCAGAAAGGCATTGTGATAAGCGTATCCCCGGTATAGTCAGGGGTTAATGGGAGTCGTCCCCGTCCCCCCAGTATACGGCCAGAACCATGGACCCGGTACTTGTGGTTCGGACTGTCTCCAACCAGCCATAATGTTGTGAGAGTGAAATTATGTCTAAGTCCAGCTTTGGTACATTAGAAGCAACTCTGAAACTTAACCTAAGCGTTTTTCGAAGCTACTTTTTGGCTAACCTCTTATAGGAAGGTCTAGGAGCTCTGAAAATGAACGTGCGTGTCTTTCACTCTTCCCGAGGGACTTAGAAGAATTTTGTGATATTTTTGATTAAAATGGTGTATTAGGGTATATATATAAATATATTTTATGCACTGTATATGAGCTGGCGATTTCTAAGTCTGTGGTTCCGAGAGGGGGTAACCAGGCTCACTAATAAAGGTCAAGCCACTTGGTTGCCAGAATGCCCTGCTTCAGCACAGACCAGAAAGGCATTGTGATAAGCGTATCCCCGGTTAGTCAGGGGTTAATGGGAGTCGTCCCCGTCCCCCCAGTATACGCCCAGAACCATGGACCCGGTACTTGTGGTTCGGACTGTCTCCAACCAGCCATAATGTTGTGAGAGTGAAATTATGTCTAAGTCCAGCTTTGGTACATTAGAAGCAACTCTGAAACTTAACCTAAGCGTTTTTCGAAGCTACTTTTTGGCTAACTTCTTATATGAAGGTCTAGGAGCTCTGAAAATGAATGTGCGCGTCTTTCACTCTTCCCGAGGGACTTAGAAGAATTTTGTGATATTTTTTATTAAAATGGTGTATAAGGGTATATATATATATATATATATATATATATATGGTTTTCTGGGTATGCACCTTAACCCTGGCTGTGCTCAAAGCTGTGACCATGCAGCAAGCTTAAGCCTATAGGGAACCATGTTAAAAATGGTTATTGAGGCAAAAAGTGACACTGTGCTCATTTGCATGTCATTTCCCAGAATCACTTGCTGCAGTGGAAGTGCTGTATGCTGGGTGATAATGGGGAAAGGCGGGGTTGCAGACCTGCCTAAGACATGCAGATGAGCATACAGCTATATTTGCATATTTGCTTTCCTGTGGAGGGTTTTTGTCACTTTTTTTACTCACCATAACTTAACTCAGTATTATATATATATATATATATATATATATATATATATTTTATGCACTGTATATGAGCTGGCGATTTCTAAGTCTGTGGTTCCGAGAGGGGGTAACCAGGCTCACTAATAAAGGTCAAGCCACTTGGCTGCCAGAATGCCCTGCTTCAGCACAGACCAGAAAGGCATTGTGATAAGCGATCCCCGGTATAGTCAGGGGTTAATGGGAGTCGTCCCCGTCCCCCCAGTATACGCCCAGAACCATGGACCCGGTACTTGTGGTTCGGACTGTCTCCAACCAGCCATAATGTTGTGAGAGTGAAATTATGTCTAAGTCCAGCTTTGGTACATTAGAAGCAACTCTGAAACTTAACCTAAGCGTTTTTCGAAGCTACTTTTTGGCTAACTTCTCATAGGAAGGTCTAGGAGCTCTCAAAATGAACGTGCGCGTCTTTCACTCTTCCCGAGGGACTTAGAAGAATTTTGTGATATTTTTTATTAAAATGGTGTATAAGGGTATATATATAAATATATTTTATGCACTGTATATGAGCTGGCGATTTCTAAGTCTGTGGTTCCGAGAGGGGGTAACCAGGCTCACTAATAAAGGTCAAGCCACTTGGCTGCCAGAATGCCCTGCTTCAGCACAGACCAGAAAGGCATTGTGATAAGCGTATCCCCGGTATAGTCAGGGGTTAATGGGAGTCGTCCCCGTCCCCCCAGTATACGCCCAGAACCATGGACCCGGTACTTGTGGTTCGGACTGTCTCCAACCAGCCATAATGTTGTGAGAGTGAAATTATGTCTAAGTCCAGCTTTGGTACATTAGAAGCAACTCTGAAACTTAACCTAAGCGTTTTTCGAAGCTACTTTTTAGCTAACTTCTTATAGGAAGGTCTAGGAGCTCTCAAAATGAACGTGCGCGTCTTTCACTCTTCCCGAGGGACTTACAAGAATGTTGTGATATTTTTTATTAAAATGGTGTATAAGGGTATATATATAAATATATTTTATGCACTTTATATGAGCTGGCGATTTCTAAGTCTGTGGTTCCGAGAGGGGGTAACCAGGCTCACTAATAAAGGTCAAGCCACTTGGCTGCCAGAATGCCCTGCTTCAGCACAGACCAGAAAGGCATTGTGATAAGCGTATCCCCGGTATAGTCAGGGGTTAATGGGAGTCGTCCCCGTCCCCCCAGTATACGCCCAGAACCATGGACCCGGTACTTGTGGTTCGGACTTTCTCCAACCAGCCATAATGTTGTGAGAGTGAAATTATGTCTAAGTCCAGCTTTGGTACATTAGAAGCAACTCTGAAACTTAACCTAAGCGTTTTTCGAAGCTACTTTTTGGCTAACTTCTCATAGGAAGGTCTAGGAGCTCTCAAAATGAACGTGCGCGTCTTTCACTCTTCCCGAGGGACTTACAAGAATTTTGTGATATTTTTTATTAAAATGGTGTATAAGGGTATATATATAAATATATTTTATGCACTGTATACTGTATGAGCTGGCGATTTCTAAGTCTGTGGTTCCGAGAGGGGGTAACCAGGCTCACTAATAAAGGTCAAGCCACTTGGCTGCCAGAATGCCCTGCTTCAGCACAGACCAGAAAGGCATTGTGATAAGCGTATCCCCGGTATAGTCAGGGGTTAATGGGAGTCGTCCCCGTCCCCCCAGTATACGCCCAGAACCATGGACCCGGTACTTGTGGTTCGGACTGTCTCCAACCAGCCATAATGGTGTGAGAGTGAAACTATGTCTAAGTCCAGCTTTGGTACATTAGAAGCAACTCTGAAACTTAACCTAAGCGTTTTTCGAAGCTACTTTTTGGCTAACTTCTTATAGAAAGGTCTAGGAGCTCTGAAAATGAACGTGCGCGTCTTTCACTCTTCCCGAGGGACTTAGAAGAATTTTGTGATCTTCTATATTAAAATGGTGTATAAGGGTATATATATAAATATATTTTATGCACTGTATATGACCTGGCGATTCCTAAGTCTGTGGTTCCGAGAGGGGGTAACCAGGCTCACTAATAAAGGTCAAGCCACTTGGCTGCCAGAATGCCCTGCTTCAGCACAGACCAGAAAGGCATTGTGATAAGCGTATCCCCGGTATAGTCAGGGGTTAATGGGAGTCGTCCCCGTCCCCCCAGTATACGCCCAGAACCATGGACCCGGTACTTGTGGTTCGGACTCTCTCCAACCAGCCATAATGTTGTGAGAGTGAAATTATGTCTAAGTCCAGCTTTGGTACATTAGAAGCAACTCTGAAACTTAACCTAAGCGTTTTTCGAAGCTACTTTTTGGCTAACTTCTTATAGGAAGGTCTAGGAGCTCTGAAAATGAACGTGCGCGTCTTTCACTCTTCCCGAGGGACTTACAAGAATTTTGTGATATTTTTTATTAAAATGGTGTATAAGGGTATATATATATATATATTTTATGCACTGTATATGAGCTGGCGATTTCTAAGTCTGTGGTTCCGAGAGGGGGTAACCAGGCTCACTAATAAAGGTTTAGCCACTTGGCTGCCAGAATGCCCTGCTTCAGCACAGACCAGTAAGGCATTGTGATAAGCGTATCCCCGGTATAGTCAGGGGTTAATGGGAGTCGTCCCCGTCCCCCCAGTATACGCCCAGAACCATGGACCCGGTACTTGTGGTTCGGACTCTCTCCAACCAGCCATAATGTTGTGAGAGTGAAATTATGTCTAAGTCCAGCTTTGGTACATTAGAAGCAACTCTGAAACTTAACCTAAGCGTTTTTCGAAGCTACTTTTTGGCTAACTTCTTATAGGAAGGTCTAGGAGCTCTGAAAATGAACGTGCGTGTCTTTCACTCTTCCCGAGGGACTTAGAAGAATTTTGTGATATTTTTGATTAAAATGGTGTATAAGGGTATATATATAAATATATTTTATGCACTGTATATGAGCTGGCGATTTCTAAGTCTGTGGTTCCGAGAGGGGGTAACCAGGCTCACTAATAAAGGTCAAGCCACTTGGTTGCCAGAATGCCCTGCTTCAGCACAGACCAGAAAGGCATTGTGATAAGCGTATCCCCGGTTAGTCAGGGGTTAATGGGAGTCGTCCCCGTCCCCCCAGTATACGCCCAGAACCATGGACCCGGTACTTGTGGTTCGGACTGTCTCCAACCAGCCATAATGTTGTGAGAGTGAAATTATGTCTAAGTCCAGCTTTGGTACATTAGAAGCAACTCTGAAACTTAACCTAAGCGTTTTTCGAAGCTACTTTTTGGCTAACTTCTTATATGAAGGTCTAGGAGCTCTGAAAATGAATGTGCGCGTCTTTCACTCTTCCCGAGGGACTTAGAAGAATTTTGTGATATTTTTTATTAAAATGGTGTATAAGGGTATATATATATATATATATATATATGGTTTTCTGGGTATGCACCTTAACCCTGGCTGTGCTCAAAGCTGTGACCATGCAGCAAGCTTAAGCCTATAGGGAACCATGTTAAAAATGGTTATTGAGGCAAAAAGTGACACTGTGCTCATTTGCATGTCATTTCCCAGAATCACTTGCTGCAGTGGAAGTGCTGTATGCTGGGTGATAATGGGGAAAGGCGGGGTTGCAGACCTGCCTAAGACATGCAGATGAGCATACAGCTATATTTGCATATTTGCTTTCCTGTGGAGGGTTTTTGTCACTTTTTTTATTCACCATAACTTAACTCAGTATTATATATATATATATATATATATATATATATATATATATATATATATATATATATATATTTTATGCACTGTATATGAGCTGGCGATTTCTAAGTCTGTGGTTCCGAGAGGGGGTAACCAGGCTCACTAATAAAGGTCAAGCCACTTGGCTGCCAGAATGCCCTGCTTCAGCACAGACCAGAAAGGCATTGTGATAAGCGTATCCCCGGTATAGTCAGGGGTTAATGGGAGTCGTCCCCGTCCCCCCAGTATACGCCCAGAACCATGGACCCGGTACTTGTGGTTCGGACTTTCTCCAACCAGCCATAATGTTGTGAGAGTGAAATTATGTCTAAGTCCAGCTTTGGTACATTAGAAGCAACTCTGAAACTTAACCTAAGCGTTTTTCGAAGCTACTTTTTGGCTAACTTCTCATAGGAAGGTCTAGGAGCTCTCAAAATGAACGTGCGCGTCTTTCACTCTTCCCGAGGGACTTACAAGAATTTTGTGATATTTTTTATTAAAATGGTGTATAAGGGTATATATATAAATATATTTTATGCACTGTATACTGTATGAGCTGGCGATTTCTAAGTCTGTGGTTCCGAGAGGGGGTAACCAGGCTCACTAATAAAGGTCAAGCCACTTGGCTGCCAGAATGCCCTGCTTCAGCACAGACCAGAAAGGCATTGTGATAAGCGTATCCCCGGTATAGTCAGGGGTTAATGGGAGTCGTCCCCGTCCCCCCAGTATACGCCCAGAACCATGGACCCGGTACTTGTGGTTCGGACTGTCTCCAACCAGCCATAATGGTGTGAGAGTGAAACTATGTCTAAGTCCAGCTTTGGTACATTAGAAGCAACTCTGAAACTTAACCTAAGCGTTTTTCGAAGCTACTTTTTGGCTAACTTCTTATAGAAAGGTCTAGGAGCTCTGAAAATGAACGTGCGCGTCTTTCACTCTTCCCGAGGGACTTAGAAGAATTTTGTGATCTTCTATATTAAAATGGTGTATAAGGGTATATATATAAATATATTTTATGCACTGTATATGACCTGGCGATTCCTAAGTCTGTGGTTCCGAGAGGGGGTAACCAGGCTCACTAATAAAGGTCAAGCCACTTGGCTGCCAGAATGCCCTGCTTCAGCACAGACCAGAAAGGCATTGTGATAAGCGTATCCCCGGTATAGTCAGGGGTTAATGGAAGTCGTCCCCGTCCCCCCAGTATACGCCCAGAACCATGGACCCGGTACTTGTGGTTCGGACTCTCTCCAACCAGCCATAATGTTGTGAGAGTGAAATTATGTCTAAGTCCAGCTTTGGTACATTAGAAGCAACTCTGAAACTTAACCTAAGCGTTTTTCGAAGCTACTTTTTGGCTAACTTCTTATAGGAAGGTCTAGGAGCTCTGAAAATGAACGTGCGCGTCTTTCACTCTTCCCGAGGGACTTACAAGAATTTTGTGATATTTTTTATTAAAATGGTGTATAAGGGTATATATATATATATATATATATTTTATGCACTGTATATGAGCTGGCGATTTCTAAGTCTGTGGTTCCGAGAGGGGGTAACCAGGCTCACTAATAAAGGTTTAGCCACTTGGCTGCCAGAATGCCCTGCTTCAGCACAGACCAGTAAGGCATTGTGATAAGCGTATCCCCGGTATAGTCAGGGGTTAATGGGAGTCGTCCCCGTCCCCCCAGTATACGCCCAGAACCATGGACCCGGTACTTGTGGTTCGGACTCTCTCCAACCAGCCATAATGTTGTGAGAGTGAAATTATGTCTAAGTCCAGCTTTGGTACATTAGAAGCAACTCTGAAACTTAACCTAAGCGTTTTTCGAAGCTACTTTTTGGCTAACTTCTTATAGGAAGGTCTAGGAGCTCTGAAAATGAACGTGCGTGTCTTTCACTCTTCCCGAGGAACTTAGAAGAATTTTGTGATATTTTTGATTAAAATGGTGTATAAGGGTATATATATAAATATATTTTATGCACTGTATATGAGCTGGCGATTTCTAAGTCTGTGGTTCCGAGAGGGGGTAACCAGGCTCACTAATAAAGGTCAAGCCACTTGGTTGCCAGAATGCCCTGCTTCAGCACAGACCAGAAAGGCATTGTGATAAGCGTATCCCCGGTATAGTCAGGGGTTAATGGGAGTCGTCCCCGTCCCCCCAGTATACGCCCAGAACCATGGACCCGGTACTTGTGGTTCGGACTGTCTCCAACCAGCCATAATGTTGTGAGAGTGAAATTATGTCTAAGTCCAGCTTTGGTACATTAGAAGCAACTCTGAAACTTAACCTAAGCGTTTTTCGAAGCTACATTTTGGCTAACTTCTTACAGGAAGGTCTAGGAGCTCTGAAAATGAACGTGCGCGTCTTTCACTCTTCCCGAGGGACTTAGAAGAATTTTGTGATCTTTTTTATTAAAATGGTGTATAAGGGTATATATATATATATATATATATATATATATATATATTTTTTTTATGCACTGTATATGAGCTGGCGATTTCTAAGTCTGTGTTTCCGAGAGGGGGTAACCAGGCTCACTAATAAAGGTCAAGCCACTTGGCTGCCAGAATGCCCTGCTTCAGCACAGACCAGAAAGGCATTGTGATAAGCGTATCCCCGGTATAGTCAGGGGTTAATGGGAGTCGTCCCCGTCCCCCCAGTATACGCCCAGAACCATGGACCCGGTACTTGTTGTTCGGACTTTCTCCAACCAGCCATAATGTTGTGAGAGTGAAATTATGTCTAAGTCCAGCTTTGGTACATTAGAAGCAACTCTGAAACTTAACCTAAGCGTTTTTCGAAGCTACTTTTTGGCTAACTTCTTATAGGAAGGTCTAGGAGCTCTCAAAATGAACGTGCGCGTCTTTCACTCTTCCCGAGGAACTTACAAGAATTTTGTGATATTTTTTATTAAAATGGTGTATAAGGGTATATATATAAATATATTTTATGCACTGTATACTGTATGAGCTGGCGATTTCTAAGTCTGTGGTTCCGAGAGGGGGTAACCAGGCTCACTAATAAAGGTCAAGCCACTTGGCTGCCAGAAAGCCCTGCTTCAGCACAGACCAGTAAGGCATTGTGATAAGCGTATCCCCGGTATAGTCAGGGGTTAATGGGAGTCGTCCCTGTCCCCCCAGTATACGCCCAGAACCATGGACCCGGTACTTGTGGTTCGGACTCTCTCCAACCAGCCATAATGTTGTGAGAGTGAAATTATGTCTAAGTCCAGCTTTGGTACATTAGAAGCAACTCTGAAACTTAACCTAAGCGTTTTTCGAAGCTACTTTTTGGCTAACTTCTTATAGGAAGGTCTAGGCGCTCTCAAAATGAACGTGCGCGTCTTTCACTCTTCCCGAGGGACTTAGAAGAATTTTGTGATATTTTTTATTAAAATGGTGTATAAGGGTATATATATAAATATATTTTATGCACTGTATATGAGCTGGCGATTTCTAAGTTTGTGGTTCCGAGAGGGGTTAACCAGGCTCACTAATAAAGGTCAAGCCACTGAGTTGCCAGAATGCCCTGCTTCAGCACAGACCAGAAAGGCATTGTGATAAGCGTATCCCCGGTATAGTCAGGCGTTAGTGGGAGTCGTCCCCGTCCCCCTAGTATACGCCCAGAACCATGGACCCGGTACTTGTGGTTCGGACTGTGTCCAACCAGCCATAATGTTGTGAGAGTGAAATTATGTCTAAGTCCAGCTTTGGTACATTAGAAGCAACTCTGAAACTTAACCTAAGCGTTTTTCGAAGCTACTTTTTGGCTAACTTCTTATAGGAAGGTCTAGGAGCTCTCAAAATGAACGCGCGCGTCTTTCACTCTTCCCGAGGGGCTTAGAAGAATTTTGTGATATTTTTTATTATAATGGTGTATAAGGGTATATATATATATATTTTATGCACTGTATATGAGCTGGCGATTTCTAAGTCTGTGGTTCCGAGAGGGGGTAACCAGGCTCACTAATAAAGGTCAAGCCACTTGGCTGCCAGAATGCCCTGCTTCAGCACAGACCAGAAAGGCATTGTGATAAGCGTATCCCCGGTATAGTCAGGGGTTAATGGGAGTCGTCCCCGTCCCCCCAGTATACGGCCAGAACCATGGACCCGGTACTTGTGGTTCGGACTGTCTCCAACCAGCCATAATGTTGTGAGAGTGAAATTATGTCTAAGTCCAGCTTTGGTACATTTGAAGCAACTCTGAAACTTAACCTAAGCGTTTTTCGAAACTACTTTTTGGCTAACTTCTTATATGAAGGTCTAGGAGCTCTGAAAATGAATGTGCGCGTCTTTCACTCTTCCCGAGGGACTTAGAAGAATTTTGTGATATTTTTTATTAAAATGGTGTATAAGGGTATATATATATATATATATATATATATATATATATATATATATATATATATATATATATATATATATATATATTTTTTTATGCACTGTATATGAGCTGGCGATTTCTAAGTCTGTGGTTCCGAGAGGGGGTAACCAGGCTCACTAATAAAGGTCAAGCCACTTGGCTGCCAGAATGCCCTGCTTCAGCACAGACCAGAAAGGCATTGTGATAAGCGTATCCCCGGTATAGTCAGGGGTTAATGGGAGTCGTCCCCGTCCCCCCAGTATACGCCCAGAACCATGGACCCGGTACTTGTGGTTCGGACTTTCTCCAACCAGCCATAATGTTGTGAGAGTGAAATTATGTCTAAGTCCAGCTTTGGTACATTAGAAGCAACTCTGAAACTTAACCTAAGCGTTTTTCGAAGCTACTTTTTGGCTAACTTCTCATAGGAAGGTCTAGGAGCTCTCAAAATGAACGTGCGCGTCTTTCACTCTTCCCGAGGGACTTACAAGAATTTTGTGATATTTTTTATTAAAATGGTGTATAAGGGTATATATATAAATATATTTTATGCACTGTATAGAGGGTATGAGCTGGCGATTTCTAAGTCTGTGGTTCCGAGAGGGGGTAACCAGGCTCACTAATAAAGGTCAAGCCACTTGGCTGCCAGAATGCCCTGCTTCAGCACAGACCAGAAAGGCATTGTGATAAGCGTATCCCCGGTATAGTCAGGGGTTAATGGGAGTCGTCCCCGATCCCCCAGTATACGCCCAGAACCATGGACCCGGTACTTGTGGTTCGGACTGTCTCCAACCAGCCATAATGGTGTGAGAGTGAAACTATGTCTAAGTCCAGCTTTGGTACATTAGAAGCAACTCTGAAACTTAACCTAAGCGTTTTTCGAAGCTACTTTTTGGCTAACTTCTTATAGAAAGGTCTAGGAGCTCTGAAAATGAACGTGCGCGTCTTTCACTCTTCCCGAGGGACTTAGAAGAATTTTGTGATATTTTTTATTAAAATGGTGTATAAGGGTATATATATAAATATATTTTATGCACTGTATATGAGCTGGCGATTCCTAAGTCTGTGGTTCCGAGAGGGGGTAACCAGGCTCACTAATAAAGGTCAAGCCACTTGGCTGCCAGAATGCCCTGCTTCAGCACAGACCAGTAAGGCATTGTGATAAGCGTATCCCCGGTATAGTCAGGGGTTAATGGGAGTCGTCCCCGTCCCCCCAGTATACGCCCAGAACCATGGACCCGGTACTTGTGGTTCGGACTCTCTCCAACCAGCCATAATGTTGTGAGAGTGAAATTATGTCTAAGTCCAGCTTTGGTACATTAGAAGCAACTCTGAAACTTAACCTAAGCGTTTTTCGAAGCTACTTTTTGGCTAACTTCTTATAGGAAGGTCTAGGAGATCTGAAAATGAACGTGCACGTCTTTCACTCTACCCGAGGGACTTAGAAGAATTTTGTGATCTTCTATATTAAAATGGTGTATAAGGGTATATATATAAATATATTTTATGCACTGTATATGACCTGGCGATTCCTAAGTCTGTGGTTCCGAGAGGGGGTAACCAGGCTCACTAATAAAGGTCAAGCCACTTGGCTGCCAGAATGCCCTGCTTCAGCACAGACCAGAAAGGCATTGTGATAAGCGTATCCCCGGTATAGTCAGGGGTTAATGGGAGTCGTCCCCGTCCCCCCAGTATACGCCCAGAACCATGGACCCGGTACTTGTGGTTCGGACTGTCTCCAACCAGCCATAATGTTGTGAGAGTGAAATTATGTCTAAGTCCAGCTTTGGTACATTAGAAGCAACTCTGAAACTTAACCTAAGCGTTTTTCGAAGCTACTTTTTGGCTAACTTCTTATAGGAAGGTCTAGGAGCTCTGAAAATGAACGTGCGCGTCTTTCACTCTTCCCGAGGGACTTAGAAGAATTTTGTGATATTTTTTATTAAAATGGTGTATAAGGGTATATATATATATATTTTATGCACTGTATATGAGCTGGCGATTTCTAAGTCTGTTGTTCCGAGAGGGGGTAACCAGGCTCACTAATAAAGGTCAAGCCACTTGGCTGCCAGAATGCCCTGCTTCAGCACAGACCAGAAAGGCATTGTGATAAGCGTATCCCCGGTATAGTCAGGGGTTAATGGGAGTCGTCCCCGTCCCCCCAGTATACGGCCAGAACCATGGACCCGGTACTTGTGGTTCAGACTGTCTCCAACCAGCCATAATGTTGTGAGAGTGAAATTATGTCTAAGTCCAGCTTTGGTACATTAGAAGCAACTCTGAAACTTAACCTAAGCGTTTTTCGAAGCTACTTTTTGGCTAACTTCTTATAGGAAGGTCTAGGAGCTCTGAAAATGAACGTGCGTGTCTTTCACTCTTCCCGAGGGACTTAGAAGAATTTTGTGATATTTTTGATTAAAATGGTGTATAAGGGTATATATATAAATATATTTTATGCACTGTATATGAGCTGGCGATTTCTAAGTCTGTGGTTTCGAGAGGGGGTAACCAGGCTCACTAATAAAGGTCAAGCCACTTGGTTGCCAGAATGACCTGCTTCAGCACAGACCAGAAAGGCATTGTGATAAGCGTATCCCCGGTATAGTCAGGGGTTAATGGGAGTCGTCCCCGTCCCCCCAGTATACGCCCAGAACCATGGACCCGGTACTTGTGGTTCGGACTGTCTCCAACCAGCCATAATGTTGTGAGAGTGAAATTATGTCTAAGTCCAGCTTTGGTACATTAGAAGCAACTCTGAAACTTAACCTAAGCGTTTTTCGAAGCTACATTTTGGCTAACTTCTTACAGGAAGGTCTAGGAGCTCTGAAAATGAACGTGCGCGTCTTTCACTCTTCCTGAGGGACTTAGAAGAATTTTGTGATCTTTTTTATTAAAATGGTGTATAAGGGTATATATATATATATATATATATATATATATATATATATATATTTTATGCACTGTATATGAGCTGGTGATTTCTAAGTCTGTGGTTCCGAGAGGGGGTAACCAGGCTCACTAATAAAGGTCAAGCCACTTGGCTGCCAGAATGCCCTGCTTCAGCACAGACCAGAAAGGCATTGTGATAAGCGTATCCCCGGTATAGTCAGGGGTTAATGGGAGTCGTCCCCGTCCCCCCAGTATACGCCCAGAACCATGGACCCGGTACTTGTGGTTCGGACTTTCTCCAACCAGCCATAATGTTGTGAGAGTGAAATTATGTCTAAGTCCAGCTTTGGTACATTAGAAGCAACTCTGAAACTTAACCTAAGCGTTTTTCGAAGCTACTTTTTGGCTAACTTCTTATAGGAAGGTCTAGGAGCTCTGAAAATGAACGTGCGCGTCTTTCACTCTTCCCGAGGGACTTAGAAGAATTTTGTGATATTTTTTATTAAAATGGTGTATAAGGGTATATATATATATATTTTATGCACTGTATATGAGCTGGCGATTTCTAAGTCTGTTGTTCCGAGAGGGGGTAACCAGGCTCACTAATAAAGGTCAAGCCACTTGGCTGCCAGAATGCCCTGCTTCAGCACAGACCAGAAAGGCATTGTGATAAGCGTATCCCCGGTATAGTCAGGGGTTAATGGGAGTCGTCCCCGTCCCCCCAGTATACGGCCAGAACCATGGACCCGGTACTTGTGGTTCAGACTGTCTCCAACCAGCCATAATGTTGTGAGAGTGAAATTATGTCTAAGTCCAGCTTTGGTACATTAGAAGCAACTCTGAAACTTAACCTAAGCGTTTTTCGAAGCTACTTTTTGGCTAACTTCTTATAGGAAGGTCTAGGAGCTCTGAAAATGAACGTGCGTGTCTTTCACTCTTCCCGAGGGACTTAGAAGAATTTTGTGATATTTTTGATTAAAATGGTGTATAAGGGTATATATATAAATATATTTTATGCACTGTATATGAGCTGGCGATTTCTAAGTCTGTGGTTTCGAGAGGGGGTAACCAGGCTCACTAATAAAGGTCAAGCCACTTGGTTGCCAGAATGACCTGCTTCAGCACAGACCAGAAAGGCATTGTGATAAGCGTATCCCCGGTATAGTCAGGGGTTAATGGGAGTCGTCCCCGTCCCCCCAGTATACGCCCAGAACCATGGACCCGGTACTTGTGGTTCGGACTGTCTCCAACCAGCCATAATGTTGTGAGAGTGAAATTATGTCTAAGTCCAGCTTTGGTACATTAGAAGCAACTCTGAAACTTAACCTAAGCGTTTTTCGAAGCTACATTTTGGCTAACTTCTTACAGGAAGGTCTAGGAGCTCTGAAAATGAACGTGCGCGTCTTTCACTCTTCCTGAGGGACTTAGAAGAATTTTGTGATCTTTTTTATTAAAATGGTGTATAAGGGTATATATATATATATATATATATATATATATATATATATATATATTTTATGCACTGTATATGAGCTGGTGATTTCTAAGTCTGTGGTTCCGAGAGGGGGTAACCAGGCTCACTAATAAAGGTCAAGCCACTTGGCTGCCAGAATGCCCTGCTTCAGCACAGACCAGAAAGGCATTGTGATAAGCGTATCCCCGGTATAGTCAGGGGTTAATGGGAGTCGTCCCCGTCCCCCCAGTATACGCCCAGAACCATGGACCCGGTACTTGTGGTTCGGACTTTCTCCAACCAGCCATAATGTTGTGAGAGTGAAATTATGTCTAAGTCCAGCTTTGGTACATTAGAAGCAACTCTGAAACTTAACCTAAGCGTTTTTCGAAGATACTTTTTGGCTAACTTCTTATAGGAAGGTCTAGGAGCTCTGAAAATGAACGTGCGCGTCTTTCACTCTTCTCGAGGGACTTGGAAGAATTTTGTGATATTTTTTATTAAAATGGTGTATAAGGGTATATATATATATATATATATATATATATATATATATATATATATATATATATATATATATATATATATATATATATATTATGCACTGTATATGAGCTGGCGATTTCTAAGTCTGTGGTTCCGAGAGGGGGTAACCAGGCTCACTAATAAAGGTCAAGCCACTTGGCTGCCAGAATGCCCTGCTTCAGCACAGACCAGAAAGGCATTGTGATAAGCGTATCCCCGGTATAGTCAGGGGTTAATGGGAGTCGTCCCCGTCCCCCCAGTACACGCCCAGAACCATGGACCCGGTACTTGTGGTTCGGACTCTCTCCAACCAGCCATAATGTTGTGAGAGTGAAATTATGTCTAAGTCCAGCTTTGGTACATTAGAAGCAACTCTGAAACTTAACCTAAGCGTTTATCGAAGCTACTTTTTGGCTAACTTCTTATAGGAAGGTCTAGGAGCTCTGAAAATGAACGTGCGCGTCTTTCACTCTTCCCGAGGGACTTAGAAGAATTTTGTGATATTTTTTATTAAAATGGTGTATAAGGGTATATATATAAATATATTTTATGCACTGTATATGAGCTGGCGATTTCTAAGTCTGTGGTTCCGAGAGGGGGTAACCAGGCTCACTAATAAAGGTCAAGTCACTTGGCTGCCAGAATGCCCTGCTTCAGCACAGACCAGAAAGGCATTGTGATAAGCGTATCCCCGGTATAGTCAGGGGTTAATGGGAGTCGTCCCCGTCCCCCCAGTACACGCCCAGAACCATGGACCCGGTACTTGTGGTTCGGACTCTCTCCAACCAGCCATAATGTTGTGAGAGTGAAATTATGTCTAAGTCCAGCTTTGGTACATTAGAAGCAACTCTGAAACTTAACCTAAGCGTTTTTCTAAGCTACTTTTTGGCTAACTTCTTATAGGAAGGTCTAGGAGCTCTAAAAATGAACGTGCGCGTCTTTCACTCTTCCCGAGGGACTTAGAAGAATTTTGTGATATTTTTTATTAAAATGGTGTATTAGGGTATATATATAAATATATTTTATGCACTGTATATGAGCTGGAGATTTCTAAGTCTGTGGTTCCGAGAGGGGGTAACCAGGCTCACTAATAAAGGTCAAGCCACTTGGCTGCCAGAATGCCCTGCTTCAGCACAGACCAGAAAGGCATTGTGATAAGCGTATCCCCGGTATAGTCAGGGGTTAATGGGAGTCGTCCCCGTCCCCCCAGTATACGCCCAGAACCATGGACCCGGTACTTGTGGTTCGGACTGTCTCCAACCAGCCATAATGTTGTGAGAGTGAAATTATGTCTAAGTCCAGCTTTGGTACATTAGAAGAAACTCTGAAACTTAACCTAAGCGTTTTTCGAAGCTACTTTTTGGCTAACTTCTTATAGGAAGGTCTAGGAGCTCTCAAAATGAACGTGCGCGTCTTTCACTCTTCCCGAGGGACTTAGAAGAAGAATTTTGTGATATTTTTTATTAAAATGGTGTATAAGGGTATATATATATATATATATATATATATTTTATGCACTGTATATGAGCTGGCGATTTCTAAGTTTGTGGTTCCGAGAGGGGGTAACCAGGCTCACTAATAAAGGTCAAGCCACTTGGCTGCCAGAATGCCCTGCTTCAGCACAGACCAGAAAGGCATTGTGATAAGCGTATCCCCGGTATAGTCAGGGGTTAATGGGAGTCGTCCCCGTCCCCCCAGTACACGCCCAGAACCATGGACCCGGTACTTGTGGTTCGGACTCTCTCCAACCAGCCATAATGTTGTGAGAGTGAAATTATGTCTAAGTCCAGCTTTGGTACATTAGAAGCAACTCTGAAACTTAACCTAAGCGTTTTTCTAAGCTACTTTTTGGCTAACTTCTTATAGGAAGGTCTAGGAGCTCTAAAAATGAACGTGCGCGTCTTTCACTCTTCCCGAGGGACTTAGAAGAATTTTGTGATATTTTTTATTAAAATGGTGTATTAGGGTATATATATAAATATATTTTATGCACTGTATATGAGCTGGAGATTTCTAAGTCTGTGGTTCCGAGAGGGTGTAACCAGGCTCACTAATAAAGGTCAAGCCACTTGGCTGCCAGAATGCCCTGCTTCAGCACAGACCAGAAAGGCATTGTGATAAGCGTATCCCCGGTATAGTCAGGGGTTAATGGG